>NC_084824.1:23175166-23475166 GCF_958449725.1 Rosa rugosa | reverse complement strand
TCAATGTGTTTATTGCCCAAATTTCACAGCTTTTTTGTGTTCTGTATGATTTTGGACTTGGATTCTCACATGGGTTTTGGGTATTGAAGCAACTTTTTTGTTTTTGGATCAGAGGTATTGAAGTAGGTTTGTGTTGATCTTATTGATGTGCTTTACAGAATTAGGTTTCTTTTTTCGGAATTTGTTAATCTGTGGTGTTTCTGATTGTAGTTCTTCTGGTTTTGTTGCTTAGCTTTGATGAGATTATTGATTATCTGAAATTGTTGATAATCTGTAGTAATCTGACTGTAATTTTGGCAATCCTTGTAAATCACAAAACTGGCACTTGATCTTCTGTTAAAACCTGGTTCTTATTTTCTGATCTCTTTTGTCGAGTTGAAGCTCACACTCTCACAGTTTCTTGTTGATTTCAGTCTTTTATGATGAGTACAATTGGGGGTAAGTGGGATGATGATGAGTGCTCTGTCATTGGAGACAAAGGGGATATCGGGTTCATCGATTTCAAAGATGACAAATCGGTTTGTAGTTACAACCCAGCTGAAGAGGGTCCGATTGTTATTTCAGTCCCATTCCCTCTTGTGGGAGGAAAGCAAGGTCAAAAGCCTCAATCAGTAGTTGTAGGAGAAACAGTTTCGGATAAAATAACAATTGAGAACCCCACCCGGAAGCCAGTGGAGCTATGGAGTGTTAAAATTTATGCCTCAACTCCAGAGGACTCTTTCACACTTTCTCTGATGGAGCCTCCAAAGAAAGACTCTGGTGTAGAAGCCATTAGAGCCTTCCTCGAGTCTGCTTCCCTCGAGGACAGAGTTCTGCAACCAGGAGACACTTTGACTGTGTGGCTGTCTTGCAAGCCCAAGGAAATTGGTATGCACACCAGCGTTGTGCAGTTTGATTTCGAGGATAATCAGATTGAACGTGCTGTTTTTCTCTTGGCTGATGACAAGATCTCCCAATCTCTGGCCTCAACAAGACCATTCGAAAGACGCACTAAAAAGAAACCAATTGTTGTGGCTTCCTATCATGTGGCTGTAAGCCCTAGTAGAAAAACAAAACGCCAACCCTACAAAAATAGGCTTCCGCGATATGACATTCCAAAGGAACTTAGGGATTACCTCTTGGACGGGCACGATCCTGAATGTGTAACAGAAGGTCTTAAGAGGCGGAACTATGCTGATCACTTCAAGACTTTACTGATGATGGAGGAAATACAGTTAGAGGTAAATTTTTCACTTTGTAACAACACTTTGTGGGGATTCTTGTATTTCTTTTCTTTCTGATTTATGTGCAATTCGGCGATTGCTTCAGGACAGCATGAGAAGTTATGATATGGAATATGTTAGTTTGAGGAGGAGGGGATATCATTATTTGTCCCTTGAAGTCCCAGGGCTTGCTGAGAGAAGGCCTTCACTTGTCCAAGGGGATCATGTTTTCGCCAAGCTTTCTGAGTATGCAGATGACACAACACTTGATCCATATCAGGTTGTTCTTCTTATACAAAAAGTCATCATCATAACTAAGCATCTTATGCATTTAGTCATTGCTGTGATAAGTAGTATTATGAATCCCCTGAATATAGGAATTATTTATTTATTTAACTATCTTTTTGTAATTACTTAGCTCAATCTAAATAGGTTTAAACTTTTGGTCCAATAGGGATGCTTAGCTCAACCTCTGAAAGCATTTTCTCCTTTATCTGGTTACACCTAGAAGTCATTTTCTATTGTGGCCATTCCAAAATAGTTCATATATGGTTTGGCAAGTTCATCCATTTATATGCATTGCATCTCACAAGCTGTTGGCCAATTCATGTATATTGGCTTTTTCCTTTCTCATCAATACCTTACTCTGTTATCTTTGTGTTATTATTATATCTAGAGTTCTGTAGCTTATGTTTTACCGAATTTTTTTTTGTTTTTCTCAGGGTTTCATTCACCATGTTGAGGCTGATGAAGTTTACTTGAAGTTTGCGCAAGATTTTCACAGAGACCACACAGACGGTAATCTTTATAATGTGCAATTCACATATAATCGAGTTTCCATGAGAAGGTTATATCAAGCGACTGATGCTGCTGCAGAGTTAGACAGAGGGTTCCTATTTCCATCTGAGTCCCCTCAAAGATGGATTAATGCCCCAAAACTGTACCCTATACCTTCTTGTAGACTTAATGAAGAGCAGATGCGTGCAGTTGAGATGATCCTTGGCTGCAAAGGAGGACCACCTTTTGTGATTCATGGACCTCCTGGCACAGGCAAGACAATGACAATAGTGGAAGCAATCCTCCAACTCTACAAAAGTCAAGCAAAAGCTCGAATTCTTGTTTGTGCACCTTCAAATAGTGCAGCAGACCACATCCTGGAGAAACTCCTCAATGAAAAGGCTGACAAAGTAGTTAAAGAGCATGAAATATTCAGGTTTAATGCACCTACCCGTCCTTATGGAGATATCAAGCCTGATTATATTAAATTTTGCTGCTCCGAGGACAATATCTTCGACTGTCCTCCACCCAAAGCCCTCAGGCGCTATAGGATCATCATATCAACCTATATGAGTGCCGCTCTTCTTTATGCAGAAGGTATCGAAAAAGGCCACTTCTCTCATATTTTCTTGGATGAGGCAGGACAAGCTTCAGAACCAGAAACCATGATCCCAGTAGCCAGTCTGCACGAGAGGAATACAGTTGTTGTTCTTGCTGGAGACCCTATGCAATTAGGGCCAATCATAAACTCCAAGAAAGCAGAAGATTACTATTTGGGGATATCATACTTGGAGAGGATGTTCGACTGTGAATTTTATAGAAATGAAGATAACAGTTATGTGACAAAGTTGGTTAGAAACTACAGATGTCACCCAGACATTTTGCACCTCCCCAATGAGTTATTCTATGGAGGAGAGTTGATTGCTTGTAAAGATGACTCAGTTCCCATCATTGCAAGGCTGGACCTTCTTCCCAATAAGGACTTTCCCGTGGTTTTCTTTGGCATTCAAGGTTGTGATGAGAGGGAAGGAAATAATCCATCATGGTTTAACCGGACTGAGGCTAGTAAGGTAGTGGAGGTCACTAAGAGATTGACTGCAGGAAAGAACCTGAGTGAAGAAGATATTGGGGTTATAACTCCTTACCGACAGCAAGTGCTCAAACTGAAGAAAGCTTTTGAAGATTTGGACATGCCTGACATCAAGGTTGGAAGTGTCGAGCAGTTTCAGGGACAGGAGAGGGAAGTTATCATAATATCAACTGTGCGATCAACAATCAAGCACAATGAATTTGACAGAACATTCTGTTTGGGATTTCTGAGCAATCCAAAACGGTTTAATGTGGCTATTACTCGTGCCAAATCTTTGCTGATTATAATTGGGAACCCGCATATTATCAGCAAGGTATTGCCCTTTTCCTTACTGGTTGCACGCATCATTATCTTTGATCAAATAAGGTTTACTGTATAAATCTGTGCAATCCTAATTACTTAACATGAGTTGTTTGGTTTTGGAAGGATCCCAACTGGAATAAGCTTCTGTGGCGCTGTGTAGACAACAAATCCTATCAGGGTTGTAATCTCCCTGTCAGGCAGGAGGAATTTTCTTATGAGAACCCAACACAGGAAGATAACTGGGACAACAATGAAGAAAACGCTCAGTTCTCTAGAACTGATTCGTGGGTTCAAGGGTCGTGGGAAGCAGAAGCTCCGCAACCTTTCCAAAACGGAGATGGAGCTGAACAGTTGCTGGAAACAGAAGATCCCCAGCCTGTCGTTGATGAATCTGAATGGTCTGATGGCTGGAAGTAAACACTGAGTTTCTGGACATAATGGGGAAGCGCTTTTCCAGTCTGAATCTATAGTTTTAGAATCAATTCTAGCTAGAACTGTATTTTCTTCTTATCGGGTGAAGCATCAACTCATGGCTATAGATGTAGCCGAGTGTCTAGGTGGGATTCGTAAAGATAATCCCAAGGACTTCATGACAGTTGATTTGCTAATGTATTGCTAATGAAGTTACATATGGTTTGCCATAAAGATTGTTCTCCTATTACTATACAGAAATGAGTGTGGATTTCACTTTTTGATATGCTATATTGAGTTAGGATTGATACATCTTTCCAGAAAACTAAAGACGTCATTGCTCAATCAAGACAATTATCACAGCTTCATCTCAAAATCAATATACAAATGAAACTCATGAATGCCAATCTAACAGAGTAAACACAAGCATGCTTGATTACTATCTCAATGTACCACCAAGAGTGAGAAAAACCAAACCCGGTTGAAGTTCTATGATCAGATGAGTATGAAAATCGATATGGCAGGTAGAAACCAGGAAGTATTGTTCTTGAAAATTCGTTTCATGGCCGCCGCCGACGACGACACTCTTGCTGGTTCTACCGCTGAGCTCGGTGGAGTTGAGAAGCTTGGTCTTGTGCTTGACTTGTTTGTTGGTTTTGGCGAAGGAGATGAAGCCGTTTCATGACCTGAAAATTAATTAACCCAAACTCAAATTAAAGGCTTCCCTAATCTGCGATTAAGGTAAAATAATCAAGATAATGATGAGGTGAGTGAGACTAATACCGGAAGGAGGAGGACCTGAAATCACCGAAATCGTGGTGTTGCGGAGAGGAGGGAGTTCCGGCGACTCTGTATAACAAATTGGATCCAAGAAATCATAATCAATTTTCATAATTACAGATTTGATTTGAGAAATCAAAGATTGGGGGAAAAGAAAGTGATGAAGAAAATCAAGAACCTGAGCAAAGGGACTGAAGAGAAGTAGAAGCAGCGGTGGAGTTCCGGCGACCGCAAACGGAAGAGAGCGAGAGGACGCGAGCGACGGTCACTGGAAAGCCGAGCATCGGAGGATCCTGGACTAGGTAGCAGAGGCAAACGGCGCGGCCGGACTCCGCCGCAGACGAGAACACGTCGCAGCACTTGGAGGCCGGCGAGTCGGAGAGGTTGTTCGGCGGCGACGCCACGTACGACAGGCACGGCGAGAACCGGACGAGCTCGTCTGCGCAAGCGGACGGCGGCGATTCTTTTGCTGAATTTGCGGCGCCGAGAGCGACGAACAAGGAGGCGAGGAGGAGGACGGCCATGAGAGACGACGAGCGCAGAGCGGTGGCGGTGGCGGTGGCGGTGGTGCTCATGATCGGAAGGCGTAGAGAGAGAGAGAGAAATGGCGGGAAACGAAGTTTTGTTGTCTCTGAAATACCCTTCTGGTTTCTATGATTTACGTTCTTGTACAATTAGTTAGGGGAGTAGAAGAAGGCGGTGCTAGTTAAATCTTATAGAAATTAGAAAAATGGTTTTAGGATGATAATGGGTTGCTTTTGAATTTTGTTTGTCTCACGTGATTAGCAATTTTGTAGAATAAATTGCTAGAATTAATGCTTCGTGTGGATCGTTCAAACATGATAAGCTATTATATAGCCCAGAAATATGATCGTTTTAAAAAACTGTGTAAGCTGAAAATGAGATAAAAAAATAGTCCGTTATATTCATTTGATTTCGAAAAATTTAAAGGTTACTAAATGAACATGCAAGACATTTATGTAACCAGATTAGCAAACTTTAAATCTAAACAAAAGTAACAACTCAGATGAATGAATCGAAATGCAAATTAATCATGGAAATTGATGTGGAAAGTACATAGCAACTAAACAATGTTACTAGTAATAAGCATCTACTTCCTTATAACATGTTTCTTGGCAAAAGAAACTCCACTATGCTTTCATCAACACACAAGAGGAGGCTTTATTTGTTTTTGTCTTAGGGTCGGGGGGTTACATATCAAATAACTATTGGATTGAGAGATGCATACGCAAGCAACTCCTTATTGGTTTCAATTACAGCCATGTTGTCTTCTTTTAAACTCAAGAATGCTTCTATGCCTTCTCCATCTTTTGTATCAATCAATAAAAATAGATTCTTGATTGGGAAATCTGGAATAGTGACCCACGATGGCTTTCCCCATCCAAAATTGGCTTCATAGAAGCCAAACCTGCACCAACTGCAACATGTATAGTTATTTATATCATTCTTACCCATTAAATCTTCATGCTCTTTGAAATGTTGGCAGATATCATCTCCGCTAACTCCATTACCATATTTCACTTTTAATTTCTCAATACCTTCCCGTAGTATAGCAACCAAGCTTTGAAGAGTTGCCTCACTTTCTTGTGTCTTTGTTTGGGACACATCCTAAAAGATTTCCCATTAAAGTGGGATGCGCCAATACTTTCCGCATGTTTGCTGCTAGAAACAGCATTGCTGGCCTTGTAACACCTAAGTTTGATCTTGATACGTCCATTGCACATTTCCAAATAAGCGCTGACACTACTTCAACACGAGTTGGATTTGGAACGATGGCACTGGCGGCTTTAGACTTGAGACGTAGAATATTTGAGGCATCAAAAACAAATCTTCTTTTTACACAATCTTCATAAACATATTCCCCAGAAGTTTGCAATGACTTGATGAATAAATCTTGTGGTGGGTAAACAGATGCTGCAACACCAAATTCTGCAGTTGGAAGAGCTACTACATCAGTGCCAAGGCCCATTGCTGCCCAGCTACGGATAAATGTTCCGAGTGTGAAGCCGTCTGCGTTCTTATGTGAAATGCTAACCCCAATTGCAATTCCGCCACATTCGAAGAAGTTGGCTTGGACTAGTAGGAGATAGCCTGTGCTTTCAAATGTTGATTCTATGTCATTTGGAAGTAATTGATTTAGCATCCCAGCATGGGGCTTTTCCAAAACCTTTGATATGGGACGGTTGACACGGGTTTGGATAAATGCCGCACCATGGTCATTGCAACAGATCGAAAGAATATTGTTGTGGCTAAATATTCTTCCTGCGAAAGGATAGAAGCGGCTGAGGGCTTCAGATAATGAAGTTTTCAGAAGCTTGGATCTTTCGGTAACCAATGAGTAGTGGTGATCAACCATATTGCCCTTGTGATTAGTAGTACTATTGTTGGGATAGAAGAGAAGTAGGGGGACATACAAGTCCGGTAAAAACTGATCAAAAACAGAAAGGTTGGAAGTTGTAAGGTGGTGAGGTGTAGGAGATGATGGTGTAATTGTTTCCTTGTCGATCACTTCAACCCTCATTTCTGAACACATTTTTCTTCACACATGAGTTTCATAATGAAACATTCATCTATATAAAGGCATATGATGGTGCAATGGAAGTCAACTTCTCTTATCTCCTGTATGCATTTTTTGACCCTAAAACTTTTGGAACTAAAATTTAAATTTATATGAAAGAACTAGAGAAAATAAAAAGAAAAAGAAAAAAAAAACGCTCTTGATGAATACTAAATGAACCCTAATAAACTAGCTTGAGAAAGACAATATTCAGTAAAACGCAAAGAGTAGAGAATAAAATAACTCTTTTTTTCTTTTGTTATGGGAAGACATTAAATAGAACATTTCCTTTTAAATTATTTTGTTATGGCTTACTCACTTGAATTATTTATATTTCCTTTTAAATAGAACATTCTTTTTATTATTTCATTGAAGACGATCAAATTCTTTTCTATTTTCCAACGATATGCTGGACTTATTGATTGGACAAATTAATTCATTAGACTTTGATTTAAAAAACTAGGTGGGCTATGATATATATATATATATATATATATATATATATATATATATATATATATATATATATATATATATATATAGGTGAGCTTAGTCTTATTAAGTTTTTGTATTAATAAAAATAACAAACCACCGGGCCTATGGTCCAGGCAACCCATACTGATCCTACGTCCTTGTATCTAACTAAGTGGGCTATGATACATATATATATATATATATATGTAGGTGAGCTTAGGCTTATTAAGTTTTTGTATTAATAAAAATAACAAACCACCGGGCCTGTAGCCCAGGCAACCCATACCGATCCTACGTCCTTGTAGCTAACTGAGCTATAATCATATCACTCAACTAATTGGAAATACATACATGATTGAAATTTGAATCGACATATTTGGTTCTTGTTACAAATAGAAGATACATTATTTCATGAAAGAGATTGATATCCGCAATATAAAAATAAACAATGGAAGCGATAAGAAGAAACTCTGCATGTGGTTTCTTTTTTTTCATGAGTAGGGTTAAAAAAGGAACTTTCACAGGAAAAATGAACAAAAAATTTTATGGGGCTGTGTGTTTAGAAAATAAGCATGTGTAGATATAATTTACTTAAATTTTTTTTTCTTTAATAACATAAAAAAGAGAGGTGTAATATTCAGAGCGTGGACTTAATTTTTTTTTTTTTTCTTCCTTGACATATTGTATTATAGTTTCTGTGTTGAAGTCTTGATAAGGTGGAGATAATTAACGAAACCTTAATCTTATTAGGTGGAAAATATAATATGATTCGTATCAAAGAAGACCCGTAAACTCAATGGAGTTAGGCAAAATATTAACTCTAATATTAACTGGGATTTGATTATCGATCTGTTAGGCACAGTGTTAACTCTAACATTAACTAGAATAAGATTAGTTAGGCAGTGTATTAACTCTAACATTTCTTGTTGATGCAATGTTGCTTAACCCTTCTTGAAAGTTCATTGGGCAACTAGAACAGAGGAACTTGTCCCCAGGCAATGCCTTTGTAATAATATCGACTGTGTTTAAGTATATTGGTATTGAGAGAGATTGATGAGAGAAGTGTGTATTATTATTGAGAATAGGAGCCCTATATATAGGGATTACAAAGTACTAGTTCTAATGTTACAAGGAATACCAATCCGTGTAGGATTGGGAAATCTAGAACCTTCTCTCCTATTGCTACTCCTAGTTTGATAAGGCACACTAAATCGATATTCCTTCAACACTCCCCCTTATGCCGCTTCAAACTTGGTGGTGACGCTTCATCCGTTGCCTCGTTAAAAACCTTGCCAGGTAACAAAAACCCTGTGGGATAAAAATAACCCTGGTCGAAGGACAAAAAGAGCACAACACGTCCTTCACTCTTTGAGATCGAACATGTAGACATCATAACTCCCCCTGATGTCGATATCTCTCCCTGATTGCTACAATCGTGGGAGTTCGGATAACTTTCTCAATCCGATGCTCTTCACATGTTTCTCGAAGGTGGATTTAGGTAACGACTTAGTGAATAAGTCCGCTACATTATCCTCTGATCGGATTTGATTCACTTCAATCTTTAGAAGTGATTGTTGTTGTTGCTGATTATAAAAGAACTTAGGCGATATATGCTTGGTGTTGTCGCCTTTGATGAAACCTAACTTCATTTGTTCAATACAAGCTGCATTATCCTCATAAATGCATGTAGGTTTATCTGTGGTAGACTTCAAACCACAACTTCCTTGAATATGTCGAATCACAGACCTTAGCCATATACATTCACGAACGGCTTCATGTAGAGCAATAATCTCTGCATGATTCGAGGAAGTAGCAACAAGGGTCTGTTTCGTAGACCTCCAAGATATCGCACTGCTTCCCATGGTAAAGACATAACCAGTTTGGGAGCGACCTTTGTGAGGGTCAGAGAGGTACCCTGCATCAGCAAAACCCATCAAGACATCATTGTCGTTTTGATGGAGGGAGATAGGAGGACGCCGGCCACCATGAGCGGTGGCGGCGCCGGCGGCGGCAACATGGCCGGCGGCAACATGGCCGGCGGCCATTCCATGGACGGGGGCGTTTTGCCTTTTGGGGTCCGATCCCAACTTTCTGTCATTCCTTTTCTCTCTGTAGGGATAGAATAGGCCCATATCAATCGTACCTCTTAGGTATCGAAAGATGGTCTTTACACCAATCCAATGGCGGCGTGTTGGTGCAGAGCTATGTCGAGCTAACAAGTTCACTGCGAATGAGATATCCGGTCTTGTGCATTGAGCTAAGTACAATAATGCGCCTATTGCACTCAAATAAGGCACTTCGGCCTCTAATGGTTCTTCGTCCTCATCCCTTGGACGAAACGGATCTTTTCCGGGCTCAAGACTACGGCCGATCATGGGAGTACTCTCAGGCTTCACTTTATCTTCATTAAAGCGCCTTAGGACCTTCTGAGTATATGTAGACTGATGGATCAAAATCCCATCACTACGGTGCTCGAGTTCTAAACCGAGACAAAACCGTGTTTTCCCAAGATCTTTCATCTCAAATTCGGATTTCAAGTATTTAGCAGTTTCCTTCAACTCATCTAGAGTTCCAATTAGGTTCATGTCATCGACATAAACTGCTACGATTGCAAATCCGGAACTTGTTCTTTTAATGAACACGCATGGGCATATTTCATTGTTAATATATCCCTTCCCAATCAAGTAGTCACTTAGACGGTTATACCACATCCGTCCGGATTGTTTTAATCCATATAGTGAGCGTTTTAATCTTATTGAAAACGCGCTCCGTGGTTTAGAGCCACTTGATTTGGGTAATTGAAGTCCATCTGGAACCTTCATATATATCTCTGAATCTAGATCCCCATAGAGATATGCTGTAACCACATCCATAAGCTGCATGTCAAGTTTTTCGGAAACTACCAAATTGACAAGGTAGCGGAACGTTATAACGTCCATTACGGGAGAATATGTCTCCTCGTAGTCGATTCCAGGGCGTTGTGAGAAACCTTGCGCCACAAGGCGGGCTTTATATCTTATCACCTCATTTTTCTCATTACGCTTTCTAACAAAGACCCATTTATGGCCAACAGGCTTTACACTTGGGGGTGTCTGCGTTACAGGCCCAAATACCTGTCTCTTTGTTAGTGAATCCAATTCAACCTGGATCGCATCTTTCCATGTAGGCCAATATGCTCTTCGTTGACATTCTTCAACAGAGCGAGGTTCGATATCATCATATTCTATAATTCCTTTTGCAATATGATATGCAAATACATCATCAATCGCCATAGAATTTCTATCCATCATCTCATGTACACTAGTGTAATTTTTGGAGATCTCTCTATTCTCTGGAGTTGGTTCTGACATTGGAGCGTCCCCCAATGATGTCTCGTGGACATAACCATAATCCGGAATATTCTCATGAGATGGATTATTCACATCGATGATTAATGGATTATTTTGTGCCAAACTCGCTTTCTTTCTTGGGCGAGAATCCATCGAACCTATGGGCCTCCCGCGCTTCCTGGCAGGAGCCGTGGGCCTAGCCATAACGTCACCATCATTGAGAGATGGGACGTTGGCGCCATGCTCATGCATTATTGAGTTGGCGTCATGTCCTCTACTTTTAGGGACTTCAATCTTTGCAGGCACGTTTGCAGCAGGTATGTGTGATCTCGTCACTTTAGCGATATCAGAAAACGCATCAGGCATCGATTCTGCTACGTTTCGAAGATCAAGAATTCTCCGCACTTCAATTTCGGACTGTGCGGTTCGGGGATCAAGATGAGACAGAGTGGGGACAGAACACGACAATTCCTGTCGTTCCTGTTGAACATTGATGTTCTTATCTCCCCCTAACGACGGGAAGACTGTCTCATCGAAGTGACAATCCGCGAATCTAGCGGTAAAGAGATCGCCTGTTAAGGGTTCTATGTAGCGGATAATCGTTGGAGAATCATATCCAACATAAATTCCTAATCGTCGTTGAGGACCCATTTTGGTGCGCTGTGGAGGCGCAATAGGCACATAAACTGCACACCCAAATATGCGTAAGTGTGAGACATCAGGCTCATACCCAGTAACCATCTGGGCGCAGAGAATGGTTGAGTGGCAGTGGGCCTCAGATGAATAAGCACAGTTGCATGCAATATTGCATAGCCCCAAGCAGAAATAGGGAGATTGGTGCGCATCACCAATGCTCGAGCAACCATTTGTAGTCGTTTAATGGCGGCTTCTGCGAGACCATTTTGGGTGTGAACATGAGGAACTGGATGTTCAACATCAATCCCAATGGACATACAATATTCATCAAAAGTTTTTGATGTAAACTCCCCAGCATTGTCTAATCTTATAGACTTAATAGGATGATCAGGGTGGTGAGCCCGTAACTTAATTATTTGTGCTAGGAGTTTAGCAAATGCAGCGTTCCTTATGGACAATAGCATGACATGTGACTAGCGTGTCGATGCATCAACCAATACCATAAAATATCGAAATGGTCCGCATGATGGTTGAATAGGTCCACAAATATCACCTTGGATTCTTTGCAAGAATGGTATATTTTCTTTAGTGTCCTTTGCATAGGATGGTCTCGATCCTAACTTTGCTAAAGAGCAGGCTTTGCAGAACGAATGATGGGCTTTAGAAGCAACCAATGAGGATTTTGGTTGAGCCACATAATCACAAGTGACTTTAGAAGTAAAAGTTGGAGACAAAGGAGCCTTGGTGGCGTCAATGCCACCCTGAGGCCGCAGGGGGAAGGCGGCGCCGGCCAAGGATGGCCGGATTTGGGGGTGAACGGCGCCGTGAGGCGCAGGGGCTCCTTCGGTGTCCAAAAAACCGAGTTTTACTTCTTTTCGTTCTGAAAAAGGGATGTCCGTGTGAAGTCTTTAATATACAGATCATCATGTCACGACCTGGGTGTCCCAAACGGTCGTGCCAAAGCCTATATGTGTCGGAATCCCATAAATCATCTCTCATGACATGGTTGGATTCAATGACTCGAATAGTGGTTGCATACAACCCACTAGAGCGACACATAAGTTTTCTCTAAGACTCGTTTATGTCCGTAGTCATTAGAGGTGATGCAAAGGAACTCTTGTCCATTCTCACAATGTGTTTCCACATGAAAACCATTGGCTCTTATATCTTTGAAGTAATAAAGTTCGAAAAAATATGTCCATGACATGAAAAATAAATCGATACTTTATTAATAATAGCCGATGATTACATCAAAGTTTCTTGACCAAAATCTAATCCAATATAAAAATCAAACCGTAGACAAATCGTAGTCACTCAATCCGTTCGGTAATTTCAATTTAGTTGTGACCAGGTAAGGTAAGGCGAGATTTTGGTTGAGCGTTGCTCACTTTTAAAACTGTTCTCTCAGATCAAACATTGCCTAGACATCACAATTACTCTTGAGTACGCCTAGAGGGAAAGAGTTAATACAATAAGTCATTTTATTGATTTAAGGCATAATTGCCATTACATGATTCTTGGAAATAATAAAGACTATAAAAATCTGCAGCATTTTGTCTTCATCGCCAGAGTTAAAGTCTTTGTGAACTCAATGTCTTGATCACCCTGATGCGACTACCTTCGTAGGTACATTGCAAATTCAGGTCCATTGATCAGACGTTCCATATCAGAAATAGACACCATAAAGAGGATTCTCCCTTGATTGAGGCGCATTGGCGCAATATGCATAGTCCCTAGGACTGGTGGCGTTGGAAAGTGGTGCCCATGGCCAACGTTGGCTCCATGGTTTCCAACCCTATGTCCCTCAAAATCACGCCTCCTACGGTCGTGGGATTGTCGCCTTGAGCGATTACCTTCTTGAGCATTTCGATCGTATGGATCATGACGTCGATGGCAACTTTCTCTAGCCATAGGACGATGCTCTTGATAGCTATCTTGAAGCCTATCAAATCTTCTTTGCACAAGTTCATTGCCACGTCTTTCAGTAGTGGCCATAGCTTCAATAAGCTGTTGAAAACTTGTGATCCGTCTTGCATTTACATGAGTCCGGAGTAAGTCAGAGGACCTCATAGCATAGACGGGGAAGGTATTGAGGGTTTTCTCAATCAACTGGTCTTCTGTGATTGTTTTTCCACAAAGACGCATCATTGCTCTGATGCTGAGAGCTTCCGAATAAAATTGCATGACAGTGTCAAATTCAGAGAAGCGAAGATCTTTCCATTCTGCTTCTGTATTCGGAAGTATGGAGTCACGAACATTGCCATATCATTCGCGAATCGCATGCCAAAGCTTTATGGCGCTATCCTCATTTATGAACTCAAACTGTAGGTCACTATCCATGTGACGTTTCATGAAGGCAAGTGCCTTGGAATTATCTTTCTCAGTTTGAGGGTCTGGAGCTGTTTCTATAGGACAAAGCTCTTGGATTGTATGCAATAAATCACGGGCAATAAGGTGGATCTCGACATCAGTGACCCAAATTAAGTACCTTTTGCCTGCATAATCCAATGGAACAAAATCGAGTTTGTTCATGTTTGACATCCTGAAAGATGAAACAGGGACAAGTTAGTTTCGGAGTCAATGCTTCCACGAAAACTAATAAGATTTCCGAGCTATGCTACCAAGAAATCGATTTCCAAGAATGATTGGATTAGACCGAAACAATGATGTTTGTATGGTCGTAAATCGATGCTTACGGACGCTCTTAGTCCGAAGTCTTACGAACGCTCTTAGTTCGTTAATTGCGTGAATCCCCACGATTCCGCTTTTCAATGATCGAACCCACGTTATAAGAAAGGTGGGATGTAGAAGAAGGGAGGTTTTCAAGTCCCCGAGAAAAGAAGAAGAAATATAAATTCCGAATTATAGGAACTTCAAAACTTACTCTTTTGAATACTTACATGTATTTGGATCACGCGCGTGTCGATGCAGGCGTGATGGAGCGAAGCAATCCGAGTAGAGGCGTGCAGCGAATGTTCGGAGCAAATTCTCTTCTGAACAGTTTTCACTTTGATTGTTGTACTGGTCTCAAATAACTCCGATAAGGCTGAAATTCGGAGGTCAGATGGAAGAGACAGAGATGAACAACTTTGATGAAGAAAAGATTTTTATCTGAGGTTCCGAACTAGATGTTTCGGAGCCTGCAAACAGACGGACGTGCACAGGAAAGGGGAAAGGTGCAGTCGGTGTGCGTTGGTGCTGCAGGGGCAGTAGGGATGCGTGCGCAGGGGCGCGTAGGTGCTGCAGGGACAGCAGATGTGCGGCAGAGCTGCAGGAGCAGCAGTGCAGCGACGCGGGGCTGCAGATGCACGAGCGCGTAGGCGGGCAGCACGGAGCGCAAGGGCGCGTAGCGCTGGGCGCGCAAGGAGCAGGCTGCAGCGAAGGCTTGGCTAGCTCGGGCTAGGGGCTGTTGGGGCAGTAGGCACGCAGGTAGGCAGAATAGTTGGTTTCGGTTTTTGTGGCTAGAGTCGTGCTGATAACGTGTTTAAGTATATTGGTATTGAGAGAGATTGATGAGAGAAGTGTGTATTATTATTGAGAATAGGAGCCCTATATATAGGGATTACAAAGTACTAGTTCTAATGTTACAAGGAATACCAATCCGTGTAGGATTGGGAAATCTAGAACCTTCTCTCCTATTGCTACTCCTAGTTTGATAAGGCACACTAAATCGATATTCCTTCAACAGACTGTAATATGTGAAGAAAAAAAAATCAACAATTAAAAGCAAGTAATTGTTGCCCAGTTTCATTGGTCTAGTCGCATTATTATTTTATGTCATAAGTAAAAAGTTATTAGTTCGAATTATAAACCCAAACCAAAAATCCAAAAAGATGGCTCCTCTCCCAGAAAAACCCTAGCAGAGCAGACTCGCTCTTAGCCTCAGCGGCGCGGTAGTATCACCACCATGCACGACAGCACTTTTTAGCGATCCTTCATGATAAGTTATGGAATCTTGGAATGGAAGTTGTAGAGGGGATTGTTGGTCGATGTAGACGAAGGACTTCATGACAGTTGATTTGCTAATGTATTGCTAATGAAGTTACATATGGTTTGCCATAAAGATTGTTCTCCTATTACCATACAGAAATGAGTGTGGATTTCACTTTTTGATATGCTATATTGAGTTAGGATTGATACATCTTTCCAGAAAACTAAAGACTTCATTGCTCAATCAAGACAATTATCACAGCTTCATCTCAAAATCAATATACAAATGAAACTCATGAATGCCAATCTAACAGAGTAAACACAAGCATGCTTGATTACCATCTCAATGTACCACCAAGAGTGAGAAAAACATAACCCGGTTGAAGTTCTATGATCAGATGAGTATGAAAACCGATATGGCAGGTAGAAACCAAGAAGTGTTGTTCTTGAAAATTCGTTTCATGGCCTCTGATGACGATGGCATTCTTGCTGGTTCTACTGCTGAGCTCGGTGGAGTTGAGAAGCTTGGTTTTGTGCTTGACTTGTTTGTTGGTTTTGGCCGTTTCATAACCTGAAAATTAATTAACGTCCCAAACTCAAATTAAAGGCTTCCCTAATCTGCGATTAAGGTAAAATAATCAAGATAATGATGAAGTGAGTGAGACTAGTACCAGAAGGAGGAGGACCTGAAATCACCGAAATCGTGGTGTTGAGGAGAGGAGGGAGTTCCGTCGACTCTGTATGACAAATTGGATCCAAGAAATCATAATCAATTTTCATAATTACAGATTTGATTTGAGAAATCAAAGATTGGGGGAAAAGAAAGTGATGGAGATAATCAAGAACCTGAGCAAAGGGACTGAAGAGAAGTAGAAGCAGCGGTGGAGTTCCGGCGACCGCAAACGGAAGAGAGCGAGAGGACGCGAGCGACGGTCATCGGAAAGCCAAGCATCGGAGGATCCTGGACGAGGTAGCAGAGGCAAACGGCCCGGCCGGACTCCGCCGCAGACGAGAACGCGTCGCAGCACTTGGAGGCCGGCGAGTCGGAGAGGTTGTTCGGCGGCGACGCGACGTACGTGTTTGTACCCACATTTGCATGTCCACTCAGACATAGCTAATGTGCATAGTTAGATTGATTTCTAATTACAATGAGCCGCTCAAAAGGTAATTGGGCCGGTAGCCAGAAATGTTGGCCGATGAATAATTGGACACTTCGTTTGGTCCAAGTCGAGTCGGACAAAGTTAGGCCATTGGTTATCAGCCGGCCTGTAGTCGTCAATTTAAAAAGAAACTTATTGTCTAAAAGCCCATCGGCCGATTGTTCAAATCCCTCTAGTCAGTTTCCAACTCGAACTCAACTTAGAAAGATAATAGCCGATGTAGTTAGTAGTTCAACCAAATTGAAGTTCGTTAGCCGATGAAGAGAGTTCAATCCAAGATAGTCTACTTCAAGATTAATTGCAGCCGTTGATGACAACCATCAGAGCCGATTCAGATAGAGTCCAACGTCAAGTCAGCCGACGATAAGTATTGAAGCCAAAGCAAGATAGAGTCACTGCGCCAAGAGGAGGCCGAAATCCACTCAACTTCAAAGAGCCAAGAGATAAGTTCAAGTCACAAAAGCAGCCAATATATAAAGAAGCATCGACAGAAGACAACACACACAACTCCAGAAACTCAAGCCATCAAGCTTTTCTTATTTTCGTATTGTCCTTTGTTTAGGTAAAAGTTCCGTCTGTCTCCCTAGTTTATTTGCTCTGCTAGTTACAATTTCAGTTGCTTTAATTTCCTTGTAGCCTAGTATCGATTTTGAATTGTTCTCTTTGTTTTCTTTCAAACAATAGTTAATAATTTTCAGCCATTCCAGATTTCAGTTTCGTTGTTATCTTTTATTTGCTCCTTATTGTCTTTATGCTTTATTTGTTTGATCATGTTATTTACTGTTCGTCACTATGCCAAAAACTGCATCACACTACACTTTTCAGACAACGAAAAAAAAATTTCCGTTGTGTGATCACTGAAACTGCTTCACACAACAGGTTTAATGAGATTGGCGTTGTATAAGGAGGTCGTACATCAATTTTTTTGGGTCCAAGATTATTGTACAACAGTTTTAAGGATTTGTCTGTTGTCTGAATGTATAAAAAATTTCCCCCTCACCTTGCTCAAATTTGGGTCGAAATTTTGTCTCACCTTGCACAACAGTATAGTTGTACATGTTGTATGAGAGTAAGTTGCAAAATAACATACAACACATTTTTTTGTTTCCATTGTGCAAGTTTGGAAGAAAATCAGATGTACCCCAAAATGTGAGTGAGTAGCCCCAAAAAAGACAATATTTGAGTGAAATGCTGGTACACGATTGTAAGCTCCTACAACGGAATGACTTATTTTTGTTGTGTGAATGTACGATGGTAATCCTAGGCGGGAGAAATGAGTTTATGATTTGCACTAGGCGGGAGATTTGCTTGTTGGTCCCTCTCGACAGCGCCTCACTCGCGACTCGCCCCACTCTCGACTCGCCCAGACCCAAAATCAAAACCCTTTCTCGACTCGCCTCACACTCGACAGACCCAGAACCAAAACTAAAACCAAAACCCTCTCTCTCGACAGATTCTCACTCTCTTGACAAAGCCTATAGCCAAAACCTCACTCTTCTCTCTAACCAAAGTCTCATCTCTCCACCGGAAAACTCATCGAGTCGATTCAGCCTCTCCAACCAAGTCAACCCGGGCGGAAACTCACCGGATAACTCATTCCCTTGGAGGTAAAGATTCTGAAGCGCTGTTGGCGAACAGGTGAGCTTATTGGAGCGAAGACTCAGAACTCCTCAAGTCTAGTAAAACCCTAGAAATTTTGAGAAAGCAAACTCAGTCTCTCTCTCTCTCTCTCTGTGGACGACGAGAGCTCGCTCTTCCCATTTGATTTCAGAGCCGAGGTATGAAATCCTTAACACCCATTTGATTTCTCTCTCCTTTATCTGTTTCCTCATTAATTGTTCTCTGAAATCTGCATTCCAAACAAAATTTCAGATCAGATCAATTTTTCTGTTTTGTGCAATTTTAGATCTGTGTAGATCTGGAGATTTAGAGGTAGGGGCGTTTGGGTTAATGGATATATTGGGGGTTTTCGATATCACTACAGAGTTTTCTTTTTCGTGGCAAATCTTGATCTACAGAGTGTGAGGTGCGTAGTTTGGGAATTGTCCGTGAAATGAAAGTGCTTTTGGTTTTAATGTGAAATGAATTTGGAGTATGTTATCTGCGTTGTTTTGCTGGCTTTGAACATTATGATGATAGAGTGGTTTATTGTTACTGCAACTAAAAGTATGATTTTATATGTTAGTTCAATCCGTCACAAACCCAGAAGCTGAATTCAGATATTTCTCCTCACAGTGCTGGTAAGTGTGTGTTTGGTTTTTTTTTTTTTTTTTCTTTTTCTTTTTTCAATACTGAGATTGGATGTTTCCTTTATCTGCATTTTCAATGGCTTTGAAAGCAACATGAAAAGAGGTGTTGTAAGCATAATTGGTATGAAGTATGGGGTGTGGGACACTCTGTTGTTTTGAATTTTGATGGCTTAGTTTCAAATTGCTTTGGCTTGCTCAGTTTCTGCGGTGAGATTGATGAGAATAGAGATGGGAAACTCTGGGATTTCCGTCTCTGAATACTCACACCATTTCGTGCTCTAGTTTTCAGAAACGAAAACCCACCAAGTTACCATATGAAACAAACCATTTTTCAAGCTCTTCTTCAAAACCAAAAGGACCCTCTTATAGAACCCACCATTTTATAAGTAAATTCTCAACCTTTTTTATGTTCTGGTAACTGGGTTTCTCTTCTCATTTAAGTTTTCTTGTCTATTTTCTAACTTGGGTTGTTTCCAATTCAGCGTAGGAGTGCTACAAGAATGCAAGCTGAAAACGAAGATTTCGAGTTGAAGCAAATGAGAGATATGGCTACTGCCAAAAAAAGATGGGATGCTCTGGTATGCTATGAAACTGAGAGTGAAAGAGAGAGAGACTTGCTCTTTTACTTTGCAGATTGTAATGTTTTATGTTGCATTTAGATATATTACTGTGGTTAATTTGGAGTTTTAACTGTTTGATATGAATTACGGACGGATTAGTTTTGAGTTTCGATGCTCAGTTATGATTTGATTCTTTTGTGCTTAGTATTCTGTGATTGTAGGTAGATCTGGAATTACAAAATGCAAATTGGCATATCTTTCTATCATGGTATTTTTCTTTAGTTACAAATTCCTTTTTGTATGTTCATATATATATATATATATTCAGTAATTAGATAATTGTTTTATTTTACAATTATTGTATTGTTTTCTTTTATTTTGGGAGATAAGGAGGACTTGTTGCCGACTAAAGAATAGAAGAGGGGGACGGGAAAAAAAGAAAGTGGACAGAGAGGAAGGAAGAGAAAAGGACGATAAAAGAAAGAGAAGAGAGGGAGGAGGAGAAAAGCAGGGGAATCAGGGAGAAAGAAGAAGAAGAAGAGAAAAGAGGAAGCACGGGAAAGAGAGAAAATAGGGAAAGAAAAACAGAGGTGAGTAGTGACTTTTTATGATGGGTTTGGATTTCAGAAGAAGAAGAGATTGAATATTGAGATGATTTTGGTTGTCGGTTGTACAATATAGCAATGGGTGGAAGTTTGGCCATTTGTTTTTGAATGGGTGAGGAGGAAGAACTAGTTTAAGACGGTGAGTGACTTTTATATATGAAATTATGCTTTTCTTGATTTTTTTACTGTTTTCATTATGTCTTTCTGAAATTGGTCTTGTGATTGTGATGTTGTGAGATTGTGAGATTGGGTTTGGATGGTTTCATTTCCATATGTTATGTTTAGACTCGTAAGAGTAAGCGATTGTTCAGTGACCAATGTTCTGATTTCTCCTAGCACTTATTCTTGAGAGTTTGGGCATTCTGCTATTATCGCTCTTGGGTTTTAAAAGGTCTTGAAATTTGACTTTATCAACTAGTTTTGAAAACCATTTATCTAGTGCTTATATATGTGTCCAGTTGCCTAATTGTTTAGTGGAAAAAGTTGTTTCATTCCCTGTTTGGTACCTTATTTTGTTTTCTTTTAAATATCGAAATATTGGTCGAGGCTGGTTGGCAAACTGTGATATTCTGGAAGGCAAACTGTGTTTGGAAGGAAGATTTTTTGACGTTGATCTGATATTTTAGTTTGAATTCTACTCATATATAATTTTATGTATGTTTCGCTGTGCTTTCTACCTAAACATTTGCTTGGTGGTTTCGGTATGGCTTATTGCTTAACAAATGCAATGGCAGGCTACTGTAGGACCATGTAACACACCAGAGCCGAGTGCTTGGAATGCAGTAGAGAAAAGCAAATGGAGCAGGTATGCTTACATATGAGAGTCTATTTCACTCTGCTTGTGCCAAACAACATGTTTGTGAATTTATTTTGATTGATGTTCCCTTGTTTCATTGACTTGGTGATTAGTAGTTGCTGTTTAGATGGTTGAAGTAATCAGGGAATAGCAAAGGTTTTTTAGTCATTAAGTCTGGGAGCAAGAGGGAATATATGTATAATTAATCAAATAATGTAGATATGTATAGTGATCTGTGGATGTTTGGACCATATGTGATGCTGGATTTGGGAGGACAGTGGGTAAGTTGATTATCTGTGATAGAGGCATAGAGCAAATTTTGGTAAACTGATATTTCATGGCAAGTTCATAACATCAGAAAACAGCTACAGATATATTAAATGTTGTGACTACTTCAGCACCAAAATATGTAGTCTCATATTTCTGCTCAGACCTAGGCTTGATCAACAGAAAATATATAAGAGATGGGGTAAATTTTGTAACTATTTTCAGTACCAAAATTTTTATAGTCTCATTACAGTTTAGGAATCCCCCTTGAACTGAGAAGATCAACACCCGCAAGTTTCCAAATGGAAGCTTTATATGAGGGTTGACAACTAATATAATGTTGCTTCCATGAGAATTTCAAAATTTCTAATTATGAAACATTATTTATTAAAACACAAAAATTGTTATTTTGTGTGTGTTTGTGTTCCGTATGACATAGCTTTTGAGTTGTTCGTCACAGACCTCTCTTTTTCACCATTTAATTATAATGCATTACACTGTTGTACATATGTTGGTAAAAGACTGCGCTGCAATAAGCTTATGACCTAGTTGGAGATTGTGTTCCACCATCTTCTTTTATAATAGTGCATAGTATGCTTTATTTGCAGCTGGAAGAAGCTTGCAGACATGGCCTCCACTGAAGCAATGCGTCTCTTTGTGAAGACATTGGAGGTCTGTGTAATAAGACTCAGATCTATTTATATTATTTTTTATTTTGGGGGGGGGGGGGGGGAGTTATTATGTGAAGTGAAGAGATCTGGATCATAACTTCTCTACATTCTTGTAAAATGTCAGTAACAGTTCATATGCAGCTAAGTAAATATAGTCACTTGACTCAATTTCTCATAATTTTGTTATCATGTCCATGCCTCATTCACCAAAATGATTAACTAATCCTTTTAATATAATAAACTGATTTCAGTGGGAGAGGAGAGGCAGCAGCTAATACACCCAAGTGGTATTCATTTAATCTACACAAATCTCATATCATGGCTAGAAATAGATGTTTGCTTCCAAAGGGATTGGGTTTTATTTGGAGGGTGTAGCTTCTTGTGGAACTGTATGATGAGTTTTGCTTCCAAAAAGTTTTTAGTTAGTATAATTCCAAAGCTTCCCCCATAATCTTCTCTGTTCAGACTCCAAAGCTTCTTTCTTTAATATTCTCCACACAAGTCAAGTATAATTCGAACCTCTTCTTCTTCTTCTTCTTCTTTAGATATCGGTTCACTTCTGCTCAAATTTGAAAGTGGGTTGGTTTTGGGCTCTTCATGGTTTGATGCAACATCTCTCTGTTCTCAGGTACTCCATTACTCATCTAGCTCTATTATTTCTGTTGAATTTCTTTCTTATCAGTTCTGTTCTTGAGTCTATTCTGGTACTTACAGTCCCTAGCTTTCTTGAATGTGATGTATGGGCTAATTTGGCCAGTACCTGTTTCGCTTGTTTTACTGAAATTTGGCTATTTTCTTCTTGCAGATCAAGAGAAGGACCTGGTTGGACGATTCATGAATGTATTTATGAATGTCAAGATATCAAGGTAAATTGTCTTAAAGTTTAAATTTTTCCCCTTGACAAACGAACAATGATTAACCTTTTATGTGCACAATAAGATGTTGGCACTTGGTAAGTCTTGTTCTGTCGTGAACAGCATTGTTACATCCAACCTTCTTTATTCTTTCTTTTCAGGTTTCCTCTTATTTATTGTGGAATTTCATTTGAATTCCACTGGAATGTGTTTTATTATGTGAAGTGAAGAGATCTGGATCATAACTTCTCTACATTCTTGTAAAATGTCAATAACGGTTCATATGCAGCTAAGTAAATATAGTCACTTGACTCAATTTCTCATAACTTTGTTATCATGTCCATGCCTCATTCACCAAAATGATTAACTAATCCTTTTGATATAATAAGCTGATTACAGTGGGAGAGGAGAGGCAGCAGTCAATACACCCAAGCGGATATTGATCAAGTGCGAAATGAATGGGGGAAGTTTGTTGTCAACACATGTGCATAAGCCATGAAGTAGCGCGCTTGTTGCTGGTACATTTTGCTAAAGAAAGTATCTTTTTTGTGCTTCTCTGCTGGTAGATTGTCATGCACCATGTGTGGCATGTTTTGGAACAATAGATATATATGTATCAGCTTTTTGATGTCCCAAGTAGATGGGCATGCACTAGAATGCTTTTCTTATTTGAAATGTTGGCTTCAATGATTAGTGGTTTGCAAAGTTTATATTTGATGGTTTGCAATGTTTATATTTGATGAACTACTGTTCATTTGGTAAATGGACCAAATGAATGTACAATTTAATTCAGGAATGGGATGTTCAAATAATCAAACAACAGAATAGAGATATAATGACAACTGCCCGTTGTCTGAATGGCCAAAATTGGGACAAACACACTGCAATCGTTCATATCACACATCAGTTTTTAACAAATCAGTCTCTTCTAATTTATACTCACACAACAGAAGCAATTGAACTCTGTTGTCCAAAAACTAAATCAGACAACAGTTGCAATTGAACTCCGTTGTCCCAAATGTTGATCATACAACAGATATAGTCTAAGCACTGAAGTTTGAGGATCAATCAGACAACACAAAAAATAAAAGTATGTTGTCTGATATGCTTAACATACAACAGCTTGAAACCAAGCACTGTTGTCTGAAGGCAGCGCTTCAATTGCTGCGCAGCTGCGCATGACATCTGCCTAGCCATCTGTCGAGCCATCACACAACAGTTATAACACATACCCGTTGCCTGTTTGTTTATCAGACAACTGTGTTCCACCGTTGTTTGAATTTTCAACAGACAACGGCTCGCTCTACAACGGTGGCACTCCAAATCAGACAACAGTTTCTGTCTGTCGTCTGATAAGGATTTTGGCATAGTGCGTAGTCGCATAGTAGCTATCAATCTTGAAGATTTCATCCGTTACGAGTTCACCTTTACAGTTACTTGTTATTATTTGGATCCTATTGACTTAAGCCCTGTGACCAGACAATTCATATTCACTCACACTCTCACAACCACACCCAATTCACCCGACCTTCAGCCATCAAGTCCTTGATCCAAAGGCAGCGAACTATCGGCCGAGAATCAGTTCCTTTCTCGACCAACAATTGCTTGATAAGTCAGAACTACATCTACTACAACTACAATTGCACACTTGGCCTTCTGGCCGTGTGCTGGCACGCCTCACAATCTACTCACCAAGAAGGACATTTGTTCCTTGATCTCTCGGCTTTGTGGCCGAGGTGATTTTTAGAGGCAACACCTTTTGGCACGCCCAGTGGGACTCAAGATTACTATTTTCTTAGTAAGGTTGAATGCAAGGGAAGAAGGTTAGTCAACAAAAACAAGACAACCCGTACAGTGTAAACAGGGGAAAGAAGTGTATTCGGTGTGGAGAGTCTGGACATAATTCAACTTTCTGTCCATCACGGCCGAAGCTCGATCTTACTCCAATCAGAATGTCACTCGAGTGAAGTGGGAATGGGACTTCAGATTCTTCATCGGCAGAGCAATCAGCCGATGAACGTAGAGCTCAAGAAGCAGCAAAGACTGCAGCAGCCGAATTAGCCGCAAGGCAGGATGCTACCCAAGCAGCGGCAGCCGACGCCGCTGCAAGGCAAGAAGACATGAGACGAGCGGCCGCTGAAGCAGCTTTGGCCAGACAATCTACTGAAAGTTCATCTAGAGGCTCACCACTAAATGCTTTTCAGGGTGCCTCAAATAGCGCGACCACTCCCGGCGCTATCATATATGCAGCTCGAGATGGAAGAATCAGAGATACTGTGGAAGCTGACTATTTAGAACCGGCTGGAGTGTCAGCCGAGTATATGTATAAAGTATTGAATGAAGTTTTTAAATTGCAGACGAATGAACTCGCTGCCCGAGGAGAAATCAACAATAGAACGTTGGTAGATCAGTTAGCCAATGTTTTGGGAGAGAATACTAACCGATCAATTGGAGGATTGCAAACGTCTCTTGAGCAGCTGAACCAAACAATGGCGGCTATGGTGAATGGTCAGAACACTTTGCAAACCTTGTTGATACAAAATCAACAAGGCCAACTTAACCAAGCACTTCAACCTCCATGGCAGCAAGCTCATGCTTATGTTCCACAACCACAGGCTCAGTTTCCTATTGGTGGACAGCCATTCCAAGCTCAACCCCAATTTGGAATGGCCAATAACTATGTGCAACAGCCGATAAATAACAACAACGGTTTGGGAGGACAAAATCCACCTAGGAATGGGTTGACAGTCGAAGAAATTAGGAGAATCTGTGAAGAAACTGTAGGGCCGGCTCCTAGAAGAACGGCCAGGCCGAGATACACCAAACCATATCCGGAAAGGGTTGAAAACAGAGATTATCCGAGGGGATTCAAATTTCCTGACTTTCCTCTCTTCAGTGGAGATGATTACCAATCAACCATAGCACATATTTCTCGGTTCACAGCACGGTGTGCCGAACACTCTAGAGATGATGACTTGTAGCTGAAGTGGTTTGAAAACTCATTGACCGGCCCTGCACATGCGTGGTTTGTTAACTTGGCACCTAATTCTATTCAAAACTGGGCCGACATGGAAAGAGCTTTCCATGAGCAATTCTATCGAGCTGAACCAGAAGTCACAATTGCCGATTTGGCAAAGATGTATCAGGAAGCACATGAATCAGCCCAAGATTTCTTAGACAGATTTAAGGCCGCAAGAAACAAGTGCAGAGTTAATTTGGGAGAGCTAGAGTTTGTCCGGATAGCTCAACAAGGTCTAAATTACGAGTTGCGCAAGAAATATGAAGGAGTTGATATTAGGGACATCTTTGAATTAACCACTAGCGTGGCTAGATACGAGGCAATCATCAGAGAAGAAACTCAAGCTAGATCAGCCTCAAAGGGAACTTATTATAAGAATCCTACTGTTCATGCTATGGAGGCCAATTTCGAAGGTTTGAAGGTCGAGGAAGAAGATTCGGCCGACATCAATGCTGCCGAATTATTTATAAACAAGCCAGTGGTTTGTAAAGCCCTTGCAAAGCCAACAAACCCAATCAAGGATAAACCTCAGCCGATAACCTATCATACCAAAGATGGCACACCTTTAAGATTGACACCTACCCGCACTTACACTTTTGATATCACAAAGGCTGACATAATTTTTGATCAACTTCTTGCTGAGAAAGTAATTAAATTGCCAAACGGCCATGTCATACCTAAGGCCGATGAAATTAGAAATAAGTCTTATTGTAAATTTCACAATTCATGGAAGCATTCTACTAACAATTGTGTGGTTTACCGTGATGCTTTGCAGGATCTCATCGAGAAAGGAAAGCTGAAATTCCCTGAGACGAGCAAACCGGCTCAGCTTGTCGATACCGACCCTTTTCCAGTCAACATGGTGTACGTCAACTTCCCAAGAGGTCACAGGAGGAATTGGCCAAATATGAACTTGTCTGATCCTAGGGCCCGTAAGAGGTATATGTTTCGTGACCAGAGGAGGGAGCCAGTTTATGACAGTCAGGATGAGGATGCATATAATATGACAATGCCACCGGCTTTGAAGGCCTCATCGTCCTCTACTTCAAAAGCACCGCCGGCCAGTGCTGTGATTCTGTGCAGCCGTTGCAACTGTGAGGTAACCCTCAGTAATCTTATGCAAATCAAGAACCAAGAGTTAGCTACTGATCAACAGGTAAAGCCAGAGTTAAAAGCTCCAACTAATTGTGAAGAAAGTAAGAAAAGAGATACAGGAAAGAAACATGCTGGCAATGACTTGGAGACTCCCACGGCCAATTCGGCCGAAAATGAAGTACTTAAGCTTTTTGGCCCTCACAGTCCCAAAGGATTTTATCAGGGACAGCAAACTTCCCAAAGTGTTTTTAAGAGGATAAAAGAATCTGAAAACGCCGAAAGCGGACGACTTTCGGTGAGGAGGAGGTTGACTTTTGAGGATGATGATCTAGAGGGAAATTTTGCTGACGGTTTCAATGGCCGACGACAATCAGGTTTTGACCAAGATGATCGATTTTATGACCAAGATTACTTTGCTAGAAATAGAGGCCGTAGACCTTATCGGACATATCGGCCACCAGTAACTCATGACAATAGGTGGTATGGCCGAGCGGCCAGAGACCAACCATTTTCCCCTTTGACAAAAACTCAAAAGAGACGCATGCAAAGGGAAGTGGCGGCCGCAAGGCAGCAAGGGTCTGAAGGGCAGGAAATCAAACGCTCAACTGAAGCCGATACAGAGAAGCTCCCATAATAAGAGAGGACTTTCATAAGGATTCAGGAGAAACTATGGAACTTGAGACCATCGGTGACCAGTTTGAGAATGTTCTTAGCTTTCCAAAGTTACCTCATCTGCGGTTTACTGAAGGAGGGGTTAAGATCTTCAAACATCTCAACCCTCCATTTAAGTTGGCTGAATTAGAAACAATGAGAAAGTTCCATCAGAAACATTCAGCCCTTGCAGTCTATGGGCTTCCGAGGAGTCAAGATTATATTCTCAATACAATAATAGCAAATTCTGATGCAGATCATGCTCTGATTCGGCAGGGTTTCCATAGCCGATTCATTACTCCTGGTTTGAAAGCCTTGTATCAAGCGCATCGCAAAGGAATCCAAAAGAAGGATATCGTCACTCAAATTCCAGTTTCAGAAGCCGACTTTCATTTCCTTAGATGTTTTCATAGAAGTCACTCGGCTGAGGAAACCTATGGCATAACGCCAGAAGAGGTCCAGCTCGCAAGAGAACTAGATGATTATTTAGAAAAGAAAGACTTCGCAACTGAAGAGCAAGCGAAGGTCGATGCCAAAGCTAAGGATATTGAACAACAGAAAGAGATCCAGAAGGCGGCTAGGGATAAGACGCCAACTGGGAAAATCCCCACCATAAGAGTACTGAGAGGACAGGATCAGCCGTTCTCAAATCAAGATCTGGGGATGATGAAGAAATATCATAGGATATATTCAGCATTGGCCACTTATGGCCTAACTGAGGAGGAAAGCGCGATGATGAAGATGTTGGAAACTGATCTGTCTTCTGAGTCTTACCTCATCACTGAGGATTCTAGCATCGGCTTAAAGATCAGTTATCAGGCTATGATGGAGAACTGTAAGATGGAAGCCAACACTGATAACTTGCCCATTTCCGATTCTGACCTTGCTTACCTTCGCACTTACCATAAACAACATCCGGCTGCTGAGATATATGGATTCACATCCGCCGAGAGCAAATTATTGGACAACTTGTCCAAATACCTGCGGGCTCGTGCAATTGAATGGCAAGCTGAGACAGAAAAGGCATCTACCAAGCTGACAACTGGGGCCATTGAAGAATTAAAGAAAGAGCAAACTAGTCTCAATCAACATTTGAAGGATGAGGAAATGGTAGAAGGTGCTGCCACGAACAATGGCAAGCAAGACGATTTTGGAGACGAAGGTGATGAGGAAGTCGATTATGGGGAAGAGGAGGAACAATGTGACTATGATAATGAAACTGGAATCGACTACGACATAGGAGATGACACAGCTTTTGACATAGAAAACTTATCCCCATTTTACAAGGACGAGGCCGCTTTTGGAAAAGGAGGAGGTAATACAATGGACATCAACATGGTTTATGTCCTACCTTCAGAACTCAAAGCACAACCAGGTCAGTCAAATGAACTGATCGGCGACTTTGTTGCTGATCAACAACCTCGATTTGAGATTGATGAAGTTGATGCCCAGTTGAAGGATGAAGACGGCCGTGTGGTACTCACAAAACCAACGGCCAAAATGGCTCAACATTTGAAGCCGTTATACATCACGGCTTACATAGAGGGATATCCAATAACGAAAGTTTTGGTGGACAATGGTGCAGCAGTTAATGTGTTACCTACAGCCGTCATGAAGAAATTACGCAGAACTGAATCCGATTTACTCCCTTCAGACATTACAGTGAGCAACTTCTCTGGAGGTAAGAGTAGGCCAAGAGGTATCGTCCCACTCGATGTCACTGTGGGGGAAAAGACAAACATGACGGCTTTCTTCGTGGTCGATTCATATGCTCATTACAATGCATTGCTTGGCCGCGATTGGATTCACCAAAACATGTGTGTACCTTCTTCCCTGCATCAAGTTTTAATCTTCTGGCATGGCGACAAAATTGAAGTCATTCCAGCAGACAATAACCCATTTCAGGCATCCACCAATGTAGTGGAAGCAAGGTTTTACGAGGATGATATTGGTTACTTCACTTTCAGTGGACAAGATAGCAAGGGCCGACCTACCCAAGTTACGGCCCAGAAGATTGTCAACCTAAGGGTTGAGGATGTTTTGCAAGACGCAGAGCGTCCAACCTTGGTTGACCTATTCAAGGATAATATCAATGTCTAGAGGTCTCTAGAAAGAAAGGCCGCAGTCCGATCTATTTTAGGACGTTTGCTGGCCTATTGGGCCGACAGGACTACCAAGTCTAACTCGGCCATCAACTTGATGGAATATATTACAGAACAACAGGAAGAAGAACTGCAGTTGGAAGATATCGGCCCAGCCCCGGCCGAATTGGAAGATACTGAAGCCGAAACTCAAGATCCCGTAGATCAAATTAACTTGGGAGACGAGGATAACCCTCGGCTGATCTCTATCAGTAGACTTCTCGATCCAAAACTGCGAACAGCGATGGAGACATTATTACGAGAATACAAGGATTGTTTTGCATGGGAGTACCATGAAATGCCTGGGCTCGATAGAAGTTTAGTAGAACATGTATTACCTCTTAGAGACGATTGTAAACCTTATAAACAAGCTCCTCGGCGATGTTCCGCCGAGGTACAAATTGAAATGAAAGAGGAAATTGAAAGATTGTTACATGCTAAATTTATTAGACCTGCTAGATATGTGGAATGGGTTTCTAACGCTGTACTTGTAAGAAAGAAAAATGGCAAGATGAGAGTATGCGTTGACTTCAGAAACTTGAACTTGGCAACTCCAAAAGACGAATATCCTATGCCAATGGCCGATCTATTAATTGATGGAGCGGCCAAACACGAAATATTATCTTTCATGGATGGTCATTCTGGCTATAATCAAATATTTGTAGCCGAAGAGGATGTACATAAAACCGCCTTCAGGTGCCCCGGCTTTGTTGGAACCTTTGAATGGGTAGTGATGCCTTTCGGTTTAAAGAATGCCGGAGCGACTTATCAAAGGGCCATGAACGCCATTTTTCACGATTTACTTGGCAAAACTGTGGAGGTGTACATAGATGACATAGTTGTTAAATCAAAAACCCGATCGGGACATCTAGCCGATCTTGAGCAAACATTCAAACGTATGCGAAAACACAAACTTAAAATGAACCCCAAGAAGTGTGTTTTCTGAGTATCAGCGGGGAATTTTCTAGGTTTTCTCATTCACCAACGGGGAATTGAAGTTGACCAAAATAAGGCTAAAGCTATTATCGCCGCACCCGCTCCTTCTAACAAACAACAGCTACAATCATTCCTTGGTCAGGTTAATTTTCTTAGACGATTCATCTCTAACTTGGCCGGTAAACTTCGGCCTTTCTCTTCTCTACTTAAGTTGAAAATTGGAGATGAATACAGGTGGGAGCCAGAACACCAAAAAGCTTTCGACGAACTCAAGAAGTATTTAACACAACCCCCAGTGTTAGTACCTCCACAGAAAGGAAAGCTGTTGAAGCTCTATATCGCGGCCACAGCTGAATCAATTGGGAGCATGTTGGCTCAAGACAATGATCAAGGAAAGGAACAAGCCATCCATTATTTGAGTAGAATCCTCACACCTGTTGAGATAAGATATTCGCCGATTGAAAAACTGTGTCTCGTGCTCTACTTTTCGGCGATTAAATTACGAAATTATATGTTACCATCAGTTGTTCATATAATTTCACAAACGGATTTAATTAAATATATGCTGACTCGGCCGATCATCAAAGGCCGAATTGGAAAATGGACAATGGCACTTTCTGAATTTACTTTCAAATACGTGGCTCAGAAGTCAGTCAAAGGCCAGGCATTGGCTCAATTTCTTGCTGACCACCCTTCTGTTGAAATTGAAGATATGGAGAACGTTGAAATAGATACTGCACAAGTCGGCCAGATGTATCATGAGCCTTGGCTACTATATTTTGATGGCTCAAGCACCAGTGACTCCGCCGGGGCAGGGATAGTGATTGAATCTCCAACCGGCCAAAAGCATCAATATGCCTTCAAACTGGACTTTGACTGCACAAATAACCAGGCAGAATATGAAGCCTTAATAATTGGTCTGGAAGTATTGGAAGAACTTGGACCAACACGAGTTAAGGTGTTTGGGGATTCCCTGCTAGTCATCAATCAAATGCTCTAGGTTTTTAGATGTTCAAATCTCTCATTGGCCACTTATTATGCCGCAGCACAACAATTGCTTAGTTGTTTTCATGATGTGGAATTTCACCATCTACCGCGAGCACTCAATCGTGAAGCGAATGAAATGGCTCAAATTGCTTCAGGTGTCTGCATCCCGGAAGGCCAGACTAACAAAATCATCACAATTGAGAGAAAATCTTTGCCATCTTTGGCCGAGAGAGGTATGCCGGCTGATGTCTTCGAGCTTGACGTACCACTTGGTGATTGGAGATTTTACATAATCCAACACCTTTTGATGAAAACTGATGGAGGTGGGAGCCGAAAAATCAAAATGTTATCCAGCAAATTCACTATTAAAAATGGTGAACTGCTGAGGAAAAGTCCTGATGATGACCTCCTTCTTCGTTGCCTTGGCTCTGACGATGCCCAGCTCGTAATGGCTGAAGTTCATGAGGGTATTTGCGGAGCACACCAGGCTGGGCTTAAAATGAGGTGGTTAATTAGGAGACATGGCTACTACTGGCCAACTATTCTTAAAGACTGTATTGAGTATGCTCGAGGTTGTGCTCCATGCCAACTTCACGGGTCCATTTAGAGAGTTCCAGCTTTCCCCATGAATCCAATAGTCAAGCCATGGCCTTTTCGGGGCTGGGCAATGGATATAATTGGCCAATCTCTCCCCCGTCTTCCAAACAGCACAGATGGATTCTGGTAGCCACAGACTACTTTACAAAATGGGTTGAAGCCGTTCCATTCACCTCCATAAGTAGTGCCGAGGTGATCAGATTCATTGAGCAAAACATCATTCACCGCTTCGGTATTCCAGAAACTATAACAACTGACCGAGGATCGGTATTCATAGCTGAAGCCGTCATCACACGGATGACCGAGTATAAGATTACAATGCAGCAATCGACACCCTATTATGCTCAGGCTAATGGCGAACGATGGCGAACGACACGCAATGCCTATTAATGGCCAGTACCTAAAGAAATATTATCCCACAATGTGGGAAGCGAGAACTACTGAGTAATGGTGTGACCAAGTCGGCTACTAGCTTAGGCTCGGAATTTTTCAATTCGACCTCTATCTTTTTCAGTTGTTCTTGGCTTTGGAAACACTGTTTACTCCTTTGAAGAAGTTTTTCCCCCACTTCTTGTCTCTCTTGTTTCCAGGCTACCAATTGTCTTTCCAACTCATTTATCTTGCTATCGAGAGACTCCACAACCCGTTTTTGCTCCATACACCACCCAAACTCGGGAACCATGGCTTTCTTCATGTGCTCACAAGCCAAGGTTTGTTGCCTCCTTTTTTCTATTTCTTGATAAGAGCCAGCTACACGAGATATTTGTTGGGTCAACACTTCTAGCTTCTCATTAATGAGGGCTACCTTGGGCGGAGCAAAGTATTTGGCTCCAAGCAACAAATCCATGGCCACTTTCACTTTTGGTAATTGGTCTGTTTCCACAAATTCTTTCAATGGCTGCGATAAAACTCCATTTACCACCTTCAGCGCCCCATCAATTTCCTCCCTTGACGTGGATTGAGAGGTAGGTACTTGTGAGATGGCCAAGAAGCATTCGGGTTGGGTTAGAGCATCGGCCGAAAACGCCCTCATGAAAGCTTGCAGTTCGGCTTCAAACCCTTGGTTACATTCCTACAATGTCAGCCACTAACAATTAGGTCTTCAGCATGATAGAAATGAGATAATCACAAAAGAGTTTGGTGCATACTTACCGGCTCGTTAGCCGACACCAGTTTCTCACTAAGAGACGAAGTCACTGACAAGGGAGTACTGGCCTGTGTTGAAGTTTGCGTGAGTACAAGTGTCTCCCTCTCAATATTCATTGTCACAACTTCACTCTCAGCTACTCTCTCAGAAGACACTATCTCCCCCATAGGTTCATCACCAACTGGTTGGCCGTCTTTATCGGTGGTTAGCTCCACGGATTCCTCAGTTTCGCTAGGAACGGCATTTTGGATGCTTGCTAACTGAAAATTCATGATACCAAATATGTCATATGTGAAATCAAGATACAGTCCCCATACTCCCTTTGATGATCTACCATACCTTGAGTATTTCTGGACAGTTTCGTTTGGGCAAGCACAATGCTTCTTCACTTTCAGAGGATTGCTCATCTTGCTTCGCCGATTGTTTAGATGGAGGAGATTGAGACGTTGAGGACCTAGTGACACCCTCTGAAGACAGAATAACAAAGTCAATAGTCATCGGCCATGATTCTTTACATAATGGCCGACTGCCATTCAAATTGATTTCGGCTTACCTTTGGCCGAATCGGTGGCCGAACTAGGGGTGGCCTTTCTCTTTTTGCCAACTCTAGTACACTTCTTCAAAGACTCTTGGCCACCTACAATCATCAAACCACAAATTGGTGAACAACATAACTACATGTGTATAACTGAAAGGATACTGGGGGGGGGGGGGGCAACAACTTACTTATAGTTGGGATAGCTTTGGCAATTTTGCTTGTTGTCTTACCACGCTTTGCAGTTTTCGGCTTTTCTTGTGCCCATGGATTTCCTGCAAAAGCCGATCGCTTAGCTGATATTAACCCATCTTTAAAACGGCTACCTACTCGTTTCATCCACCACTCTCTGAAATGAGAAGAGCTCTTGCTAGTTGCTACCCTTGCCTTCATGGCAAAGCTCATATTAAACAGAAAAGCCTTATTATTCTGCTCAATGTCATCCTTGGTGGAGAAAACTGCTCGTAAAGAACTATATCGGTTGGACGATTCTGGAACTGGAGCAGGTATAGCTTGAAAATATCCCAACTGCCGACTGAAATATGATGGTGCATATAACTCCACTCCACATTTAAGTGTCTTACCAGACAGAGCGCCCCAGAAGAGATCCCTCATACCTATTGCACTCTTCCAAGCTAAACATGCACTTTTCCATTTCGAATCACTTTCTGAGATGGGTTGGCTGATATCCATGACCAGATAGGGTGGATACTTCCTGCCGAAACAAACGGCATATTGTTCTGCTGAGAATTCTGGACACTTGAACAACATCTCAAAACACTCTTCAGCCGAATGAGAAAGTAAGTCAAGCGGCGCCAACTGTTGTCCAAGAGTGTGGTCTGCGGCCAATGATAAACCCGGTTGTCTGAAAGAGGGAAAATAAGTGTGCAGCCACAACTAAAAAATCCACAATGGCCCAGACCAATTTGGATTCAGTCCTTCGGTCACACAATGGTGAAGACATCTGTACAAGTGGGCTAGCACAAAAGAACCAAGAGCTAATGGTTGATCGCTCTCTTGCACCTCTTTACTTGCTAATGCTTCAGCCAACTTGTAGTATTCCACATTCACTTTTCTAGAAGTCGTGCACACTAAGAACTTGCATATCCAAACGGCAAGAAAACCAGCATGCTCTACAGGAGTAACTTCCATTGTCTCATGTTGGCTTTCCTCTTTTTCTTCTAGGCTGTTGTCCCCACTAAGTGACTTACTCATCAAGCCGTTGTTAAATACCTCAATCCATGTATTAAAATTAGCAACGGCTGGTCTACCCTTACTTCGGTCTCTTAGCTCGCAACCAAGATCAATGTCGAACTTTCCTTCTGCCAGTACAATGTCCACCACTTGCCCATGTGCCGGCAGGCCTATAATGGCCGCTATATCAATCAAGGTAGGACTAAGTGCACCAAATTGCAGCTCCAGAGAGTTTGTTTGAGAACTCCAAAAACACATAGCGGCAGCCAGCAAGGAGCGGTCACAAGGAATGGTAATGGTGGAAAGCTTGATGGCGTCATAGATCCCAAGTCGTTTCCATACATCCCCAAATCGCTTCTCGACTCGTTCGACCCACGGAATCCAGTTGGCCGTTTCACTAGGCCATTTTCCAGGTTTTGTGCTCCATGATCCCCACGCTTTTCCTTCACTGAAGTAGCTAGAATCATCTACTTCATGCTGGCTCAAAACTTTCTCCACATCGGCCGGTATCTCACTATAGAAGCTTGGGCCCAGTTGACGTGCCCCACCTTCATTCGGGACTCGTTGTGTTATTCTATTCATGAAGGCCAAGGCATTCTTTTCAGTGGCTTGACTTACTGCTTCTGCGAATGCAAATGAGCGTCTGGTAATACTTTTCTGTTTGCTTTCATACTTGTCTTCTCCGGTCCCTTTCGCAGCCATTGCTTGACCGACCCAATCCTACAAGATATAGAGCATCATTGGTTATCACATCACGTTTCTCGGTGTACATCAAGTTTCTCGTTATTCGGTGCTATTCGCCGAAAACCAAGAAACTTGGGGGGGGCAAAGGCATATTACAGGCATATGAACCAAGACATACCCGATAAAAAATGTTGGCAATATAATGGCAGTGCCTCTGGATAAATATTTATCCAGAAATATGCGTGAATCCATGATTGTGCATTTGGTGTTTAATATATAGTAGGTCAATCATTGACTGAATTTATGACCCGGCTGCCATGCCTTTCAAATGCATAATTATAAGATCATGAAGAAAAATGCCGAAATGATAACATCAGCGCAAAGTCCACTTTGTTTGACTTTTCAAACCATTTATACCAGTGATGACAAAGGCAATTACAGTGCAAATTTGCACTTCATGCATGGCTAAATCATGTGCCACGAATTGGGCCCATTGGGAATTAAACTCAAACTAGCAAATTGTGAGTACACTTTGATAGTCTACTTACTCATGTATGAGAAGTTAATGAGCATTAATATGTGTGTATATGTGCAAATTGCAACATCATGCATGGACGAGAGAGAAAGCTGCACATAGGCACGAAATGGGTTGATGAACCCATAATTCAAACCATGCATTGAATTAAGTTTTTGGAAAAAGTTGGTCAAAAAGTTCCCTGGTTGACATTAAACAACTTCATCTGGTCATATAATTATGAATTAATTAATGACTACAGACCTTCAAAACCTAGGAATTCGAACAAAGAGCAAGAGTATGTGGACCATAATTGGATCTGAAGAAATTAGCTTCTGGTAATAAGTGAATGCTCTGTTCATCGACTGATCTGGGCTTACAATTCAACGAAGAATACAAGTATCATACCTGCAGTTTGTTGAACCTCGCGCAGTGAGAAGTCAAGGGGTACCCAGCCTCCAAATAGCTCTAATAAAGCGGGATTTGCTCAGAATCAAGAGATACCCAGCTATGATTTCGGCTCTGGAATAATGGAAGAGAAAACTACACGATGCAAAGTAGAGAAATAGACAGGGGGAGATTAATCAGATTCATCAGATTCGTCAGATCTGAGTTTTCTAATTTACAAACTCAAATGCAAAATTCAAAATATGTAGTACCTTTCGTGGTCACGAGGTTACGCTCGACTTCATACCCAGATCACCATTAAATGAAGGTATTGATGAATTTGAGGATATTGGAGCTGCAAGATTCAATTGCAAACTTTAACAGAGGGCAGCTCGCGTTTTACTAGAAATGGAAGAAGGTTCTCTTTTTGTGGTCATAAACTCATAATAGCATATGAAGAGATAAAGTGATATAAAAAGGAAAAGTGAAATTGCAAGTGGGTCGACCCGTAGCAAAATGGGTGTGCAGCCAACCCGGAAATAAAAAAAGGAGGAGAACGAAAGAAGAAGGGAATATTTGGCTGCCAAGTTTTTGTTTTTTGTATTGGCTACCTATTATTTGATTTGGCTGCTCAAGTTTTCCTTGCGTTGGCTACCCAAGTTTTCATTTGGCTGCCAAGCTTTTGTTTTTGCGTTGGCTACCCAAGTTTTCATTTGGCTGCTCAAGTTTTCCTTGCGTTGGCTACCCAAGTTTTCATTTGGCTGTCCAAGTTTTATTTGCGTTGGCTACCCAAGTTTTCATTTGGCTGTCCAAGTTTTCTTTGCGTTGGCTACCCAAGTTTTCATTTGGCTGTCCAAATTTTCCTTGCGTTGGCTGATTTGAAATTCTTCATGGATTGGCCAACTTAAAATTTAAACTCCCATGTTGGCTTACTTTCCCTCACTTGAGTTCATTGGCCAACTTAAGACTTTCTTTTGTGTTGGTTGCCAATTTTCATTTTGGGTTGGCTCCCTTTCTTTTGTTGGTTAACTTGGATTTTCTTAATCATTGGCCAACTTAAGATTTTTCATGTGTTGGCTTACTCCTCTTTACTTTGGCCAACTTGAAAATTTAAAGCCAACTTGAACCTTTTTCAGGTGTTGGCCAACATGAGCTACAAATTGGCTTTCTTGTGATATTTTTTTTGTTTGTTGGCTGATACTTAGCATTTTTCACTTGTTGGCTTCCATGAGCCACTCTCACTTGTTGGCCAACTCTAGTTCTATCAATCGGCTAAACTCGAGTAAATTAATTGTTGGCCTTCGTTAGCCGATTTGCCTACTTGCTCTTTTGTTGGCCGATTTGAAAATTAATATTTGTTGGCTTCCATGCGTTCATTGACTTGTTGGCCACCATAAGATATATTCACGTGTTGGCCTACTCAGATTCGTTCATTGGCTTACTCATGAATTACTTACTTACTCATGTCATTTGGTTCGCTAATTTTATTGAATGGAGACTCAACGCTCAAATTGATTTCCCAAATGCCCGTTCGACCAAGAAAATTTATTCTAGCCATCAGGGAAGGTAATGAGGGACAGAAATACATGAATTTTCAGAAGTCGATTCGGCGGGCAAGTTGACTCAAATTTCTCAACCACTCGGCGACATTCGCCGATGCTTAAGAAACTTGGGGGGGGCAATGTTTGTACCCACATTTGCATGTCCACTCAGACATAGCTAATGTGCATAGTTAGATTGATTTCTAATTACAATGAGCCGCTCAAAAGGTAATTGGGCCGGTAGCCAGCAATGTTGGCCGATGAATAATTGGACACTTCGTTTGGTCCAAGTCGAGTCGGACAAAGTTAGGCCATTGGTTATCAGCCGGCCTGTAGTCGTCAATTTAAAAAGAAACTTATTGTCTAAAAGCCCATCGGCCGATTGTTCAAATCCCTCTAGTCAGTTTCCAACTCGAACTCAACTTAGAAAGATAATAGCCGATGTAGTTAGTAGTTCAACCAAATTGAAGTTCGTTAGCCGATGAAGAGAGTTCAATCCAAGATAGTCTACTTCAAGATTAATTGCAGCCGTTGATGACAACCATCAGAGCCGATTCAGATAGAGTCCAACGTCAAGTCAGCCGACGATAAGTATTGAAGCCAAAGCAAGATAGAGTCACTGCGCCAAGAGGAGGCCGAAATCCACTCAACTTCAAAGAGCCAAGAGATAAGTTCAAGTCACAAAAGCAGCCAATATATAAAGAAGCATCGACAGAAGACAACACACACAACTCCAGAAACTCAAGCCATCAAGCTTTTCTTATTTTCGTATTGTCCTTTGTTTAGGTAAAAGTTCCGTCTGTCTCCCTAGTTTATTTGCTCTGCTAGTTACAATTTCAGTTGCTTTAATTTCCTTGTAGCCTAGTATCGATTTTGAATTGTTCTCTTTGTTTTCTTTCAAATAATAGTTAATAATTTTCAGCCATTCCAGATTTCAGTTTCGTTGTTATCTTTTATTTGCTCCTTATTGTCTTTATGCTTTATTTGTTTGATCATGTTATTTACTGTTCGTAGTCGCATAGTAGCTATCAATCTTGAAGATTTCATCCGTTACGAGTTCACCTTTACAGTTATTTGTTATTATTTGGATCCTATTGACTTAAGCCCTGTGACCAGACAATTCATATTCACTCACACTCTCACAACCACACCCAATTCACCCGACCTTCAGCCATCAAGTCCTTGATCCAAAGGCAGCGAACTATCGGCCGAGAATCAGTTCCTTTCTCGGCCAACAATTGCTTGATAAGTCAGAACTACATCTACTACAACTACAATTGCACACTTGGCCTTCTGGCCGTGTGCTGGCACGCCCCGCAATCTACTCACCAAGAAGGACATTTGTTCCTTGATCTCTCGGTTTTCTGGCCGAGGTGATTTTTAGAGGCAACAGTACGACAGGCACGGCGAGAACCGGACGAGCTCGTCGGCGCAAGCGGACGGCGGCGATTCTTTTGCTGACTTTGCGGCGCCGAGAGTGACGAACAAGGAGGCGAGGAGAAGGAAGGCCATGAGAGACGACGAGCGCAGAGCGGTGGCTGTGGCGGTGGTGCTCATGATCGGAAGGCGTAGAGAGAGAGAGAGAGAGAGAGAGAGAAATGGCGGGAAACGAAGTTTTGTTGTCTCTGAAATGCCCTTCTGGTTTCTATGATTTACGTTGTTATACAATTAGTTAGGGAAGTGGAAGAAGGCGGTGCTCACCGTTTGGCTAGTTAAATATTATAGAATAATAGAAATTAGAAAAATGGTTTTAGGGTGATAATGGGTTAGCTTTTGAATTTTGTTTGTCCCTTGTGATTAGTAATTTTGTAAAATAAATTGCTAGAATTAATGCTTCGTGTGGATCGTTCAAACATGATAAGCTATTATATAGGTCAGAAATATGATCGCTTTAGAAAACTGTGTAAGCTGAAAATGCGATAAAAAAGTAGTCAGTTATATTTATTTGATTTCGAAAAATTTAAAGGTTACTAAATGAACAAGACATTTACGTAACCAGATTAGTAAACTTTAAATCTAAACAAAAGTAACAACTCAAATGAATGAATCGAAATGCAAATTAATCATGGAAGTTGATGTGGAAAGTACATAGCAACTAAACAATGTTACTAGTAATAAGCATCTACTTCCTTATATAACATGTTTCTTGGCACAAGAAACTCCACTATGCTTTCATCAACACACAAGAGGAGGCTTTATTTGTTTTTTCTTAGGGTCGGGGGGTTACATATCAAATAACAATAGGATTGAGAGATCCATACGCAAGCAACTCCTTATTGGTTTCAATTATAGCCATGTCGTCTTCTTTTAAACTCAAGAATGCTTCTATGCCTTCACCATCTTTTGTATCAATTAATAAAAATAGATTCTTGATTGGGAAACCTGGAATAGTGACCCACGATGGCTTTCCCCATCCAAAATTGGCTTCATAGAAGCCAAACCTGCACCAATTGGTACATGTATAGTTATCTATATCATTCTTACCCATTAAATCTTCATGCTCTTTGAAATGTTGGTAGATATCATCTCCGCTAACTCCATTACCATATTTCACTTTAAATTTCTCAATGCCTTCCCGTATTATAGCAACCAAGCTTTGAAGAGTTGCATCACTTTCTTGTGCCTTTGCTGCAGAGACATATCCTAAAAGATTTCCCATTAAAGTGGGATGCCCCAATACTTTCCGCATGTTTGCTGTTAGAAATAGCATGGCTGGCATTGTAAAACCCAAGTTTGATCTTGATGCGTCCATTGCACATTTCCAAATAAGCGCTGACACTACTTCAACATGAGTTGGATTTGGAACGGTGGCACTGGCGGCTTTTGACTTGAGACGTAGAATATTTGAGGCATCAAAAACAAATCTCCTTTTTACACAATGTCCATAAACATATTCCCCAGAAGTTTGCAATGGCTTGATGAATAAATCTTGTGGTGGGTAAACAGATGCTGCAACACCAAATTCTATAGTTGGAAAAGCCACTACATCAGTGCCAAGGCTCATTGCTGCCCAACTACAGATGAATGTTCCGAGTGTGAAGGCGTCCGCGATCTTATGTGAAATGCTAACCCCAATTGCAAGTCCACCACATTCAAAGAAGTTGGCTTGGACTAGTAGGAGATAGCCGGTGCTTTCAAATGTTGATTCTATGCCATTTGGAAGTAATTGATTTACTATTCCATCATGGGGCTTTTCCAAAACCTTTGATATGGGACAGTTAACACGGGTTTGGATAAATGCCGCACCATGGTCATTGCAACAGATTGAAAGAATGTTGTTGTGGCTAAATATTCTTCCTGCGAAGGGATAGAAGCAGCTGAGGGCTTCAGATAATGAAGTTTTCAGAAGCTTGGATCTTTCGGTAATCAATGAGTAGTGGTGATCAACCGTATTGCCCTTGTGATTAGTAGTACTATTGTTGGGATAGAAGAGAAGTAGAGGGACATACATGTCTGGTAATAACTGATCAAAAACAGAGAGGTTGGAAGTTGTAAGGTGGTGAGGAGTAGGAGATGATGGTGTAATTGTTTCCTTGCCGATCACTTCAACCCTCATTTCTGAACACATTTTTCTCCACGCATATGAGTTTCATAATGAAACATTCATCTATATAAAGGCATATGATGGTGCAATGGAAGTCAACTTCTCTCATCTCCTCTATGCATTTTTTGACATTTAAAACTTTTGGAACTAAAATTTAAATTTAGATGAAAGAACTAGAGAAAAAAAAAAAAAAACGCTCTTGATGAATACTAAATGAACCCTAATAAACTAGCTTGAGAAAACAAGATTTAGTAAAACGCAAAGAGTAGAGAATAAAATAACTCTTTTTTCTTTTGTTATGGGAAGACATTAAGAATTTCTTTTTAGGGAAATGAATATTCATATATTCTCACGACTGTAAAGAGTCACCACCAGGATATTACATACTCCAGAGCCTTGCGAATCGAAAGAAATACTCTTTGCCTTTTCTGCCTAACCGGGAAGAAAATTCCTAACAAATAACACTCATTAAAGAAAATTCCATGCACACTTTATTCCTAAGCTAAAAAACAAAGGTAAAGTTAAACTACGCCTAATAACGCAACTCACATGAGACACTGTAATCACCCGCAACTCACAAGAGACACAGTAATTGTTGTACGAGACTGGAAGAATTTTTTTACTTCTTTTGGCTTACTCACTTAAATTATTTATATTTCCTTTTAAATAGAACATTCTTTTTATTATTTCATTGAACACGATCAAATTCTTTTCTATTTTCCTACGATATGCTGGACTTATTGATTGGACAAATATGTAAATGATTAACACTAATCATTAAATTGGCCACAGTGCTCCGCAAAACCCGGACTAGTCGGCGTCTAGGGTTTGCAAACTTGTTCTCGTCCGGTGGCACTCTTTGTCGGCGGTGGTTCGCCTCGCCGGTGAGGGCTGCTGCCGGACGGGGATTCTAAATATGCCTGGGAGCTTCTTGGAGAAGGTTTTGGCTTGGGATTTGGGCCTGGATGGCTTGGTGGCGAGTCCGAACGACGGAGCCTCAGGCCGGTGGTTGCGTGTACAGGGGTGGGGCACCTCATCAAGGGATTTCCAGATCCGGCGAGTCGAAGGTGACTGGGCGGCGGTGGAGGTTTCCTGGATCGGGGAGCACGACGTGGTGCAGTGGTTTCTGTGGCGGCGTAGCTTGGTGTGGGGCTTTTGCGACTCCGGGTGTGGCGGCTGGGGTTGTCGAGGCGTGGGTCGTTGGGACGACGTTGGGGTGCGGCGGAGGAGACCACTGGAACTACGCCGGAGTTGTACGCATGGCCGGTCGGCTGAGGAAGATGAAGTTTGGGCTTGGGCCAAACCAATCTTTGCCGGACCCGAGTTTTGGATCCCTTTTCATGGGGTTGGGGCTGCTATGGTGGGCTGGGGTTCTGCCCTAGTCCATTGCTATGTTGGGCTAGGGTTTAGGCCTTTGGCCCAACCCTAATGTTTTTAGCTTTTGTCTAATTACGATAGTTTTTCTTTTGTTGGGATTTGCCTATCTACTATGCTCTAGTTTTCATAGTTATAGGCTTGCTTTGAATAAGTGAGCATTGGTTGTCTAATGGGTGGTGCTAGCATACCACGTCCTAAACTTGTCTAGAGATGGCAAGGGAAGGTATGTATCCGTGCCATTCTGGCTTGAGTTGAATGAAATGATTGATTTGGTTCAAAAAAAAAAAAAAAATTGATTGGACAAATTAATTCATTATACTTTGATTTAAAAAACTAGGTGGGCTATGATACATATATATGTAGGTGAGCTTAGGCTTATTAAGTTTTTGTATTAAAAAAAATAACAAACCACCAGGCCTGTTGCCCAGGCAACCCATACCGATCCTACGTCCTTGTAGCTAACTGAGCTATAATCATATCACTCAACTAATTGGAAATACATACATGATTGAAATTTGAATCGACATATTTGGTTCTTGTTACAAATTGAAGATACATGATTTCATGAAAGAGAATGATATCTGCAATATAAAAATAAACAATGGAAGGGATAAGAAGAGACTCTGCATGTGGTTTCTTTTTTTTTCATGAGTAGGGGAAAAAAAAAGGAACTTTCACTGGAAAAATGAACAAAAAATTTTATGGGGGTGTGTATTTAGAAAATAAGCATGTGTAGATATAATTTACCTAAATTTTATTTTCTTTAATAACATAAAAAAAAAGAGGTGTTCGTACGATAATATTCAGAGCGTGGTCTTAATTTTTTTTTTCTTCCTTAACATATTGTATTATAGTTTGTGTGTTGAAATCTTGATAAGGTGGAGATAACGAAACCTGAATCTCATTAGGTATAAAATATAATATGATTCGGATAGTATGCAAAAATTGATATTTCACAATATTGTACGGAGAGGAAAAAAAAACTTTCTCCATGAGAGCTAGGGTTTCAGACAGTTTCATTTTCTCCGTCCGGCGGCGCGTCCAGTGACACTGTCGTCGGACGGGAATCGTTGCATAAGATCTGTGGGGCGAAGCTGATGGGGTTCTTAGGGGCCATCTTGGCTCAAAGTGTCAAGACGAGAGGGTTTGCAGGAGAGGGTTGGGGACTTAAGGGCAGACTCCGGCGGCGGATCGCACTGGTGGCTGTCGGATCCGGTGGCAGACGTGATAGACCAAAGCAGATCGAAGGGTGGTCGAAGCTCGGGGAGGCCGGGGTGGGAGATTGGATTCCTCCCGAGTCTTTCCGCTGGTCGCGAAGGTGTGGTCGGGTTACGGAGACGACGGAGTGGTCAGATTGAGGTTGGGATGTGCAGATTGGAGGGCAATCTGGTCCAGCGACGCAGCTGGACTTGAGCGATGGAGATCGTCCTGCTTCGCTGGGACGAGTGTCGGCAATCCGACAAGGTTGCGGTGACGGTGACACTGTAGCTAGGCCTGCTGGGGATGGTGGGTTTCTGAAACCCTCTTTGGACTTGAATTTGGGTCTGGACCCTTTTGGGCCTTGTTTGTTGTTTAGTTTTTTATTTGTTTATGCTTGTTGGTTAGTTTTTAAAATAAGTCGCTACCATTTTTTGGTAGAACGTAGTGGGGTTGGTCCCGGTCCGTGCACTCTATGTGCCTTGTCTGCTCTAGGTAGGCGGCGAGTTCCTTGCATTGACAAATGGTCGCAACCTCCTAGTGGCGCACTATGCCAAAAAATGCTTCAGACCATACTCCTCAGACGACAGAAGAGGTTTTTTCTGTTGTCTGATTTTTTTGAACGTCTTCAGACGACAGTTTTAACTATTTCTGTTGTCTAAATAGTGTCAAAATCAATACTAAATCAATTTTTTCAAGTTTGTTGTAATTTAGAAAACTCAAACAACAGAATTCTGTTGTCTGAGTAAATGAAGAAATTATTTCTTCTTGTGTGGACAAAAACCAATTTTTGGCTGAACTAAAACTTATCTATCTTTTAATAGACCTAGACCCGGCCCCGTGCTTTCCCACACTTGGTGAAAAAAAATCAGAAAACTCATTTTCCATCTCCCAAACCTAGCAGCACCTCTTCTTCGATGTTCTTCCACCCTCGTTGGTCTCTCATATCGGTCTACAAACCAACAACCAAAGCCGGGTCAAGTCAAGTTCTTCAAGGAAATAGAAATTGAAGCGTAGAGATGAGAGAAGACAGTACGAAGAGAGAGAAAGTAGATCTGGTTTCTCAATTCTCCATCTTCTACCTCCGAGCATCATCCGGCGACATCGCCACTACCAATGGACTCTTCGGCCTCCAATTAGTTGACCCAGGCTGCGTCATCCAACGATATCGAAAGTCAGCACCACATGCTTCCGACTGCGAGTCCGGATCTACACCCAACAGATATCATAGAATCGGGAGCGATTTGGGGATTTAGGGTTTCGAAATCGAAAGCGTCGTCGTTTTCGAAATGGCGTTGGGCAAGGTGAAGGAGCTCGTCTCGTCCAATCCGGTAGTCATCTTCAGGTTCTCTCTACCTCTTCATCTTCTTCTGTGTGTCTATATATATAGAATTGTCGATCGTTTTGAACCAATTTGGAAATTTGACAATGAGATTTTGTTTCGCAGCAACAAGTTTTGTCCTTACTGTGTTTGCGTGAAGCAGCTCTTCGTTCTAAAATTGGGAGTCCAGTACAAGGCCATTAAAATTGTCCTTACTGTGTTGTCGATCAGATACTTTCGTTTGTGTTCTGTATATCTAGTTATAGTTCTGTAATTTCTTTTCCTTTGTTTGGTTCCAAGACAGCAACTTTAGTCCATTTTTTGTAAGTGAGAAACCTGGAATGTAATGTCTGTCTTACTCTTAACATGGATCATACTTATATGTGAGCAGAGAAGATTATACTAGTTTGATGAGTTTTTAACTTTTGATTAGTTGTTAATCTTGGTTTCTGTTTTGATGACTGCTGTTCTGCTGCAGATTTTGAAAATTAACAAGCACTCTGCTGCACTCCTCAATGGAAGACAAAGTCAGTTTGGTCGGGTTATTGGATCTCATGTTAAGGACGAATTGAAGAACTCAATTTGGTTTTGAACAGCAAACTGAATAGAAAAGGTAATTGGGAAATCCATATTTAGAGTTATGTGTTGTTGGTTAATTGTCCAGATTGTGATTTTGTTAATGATTTTGTGTTGTAAATTGCATACTTTGGATACCATTTTACCCCCACGTTTTGGTTAATGGTGACAGCAACCAAGTTTTATCTCACTAATCCTCCCAAACGTGTGTACCGAAAAGAAAATCCTGCTCACCGTGGGGTCAATATACTGTTGAAATGTCACCAATGTTAGAAAGTTCTATTGCCCCATTAAAGATTATCTTTCTTTTTCTTTCCTTTGCGGTGTTAACCGTGGACTCTCTCCCTCCCTCTCTCTGCCCTATTGTTTCTCCATCTCTCAAGTGTTGAAGAGAGCAGCAATCTCTTAAGGTAACATTATCCATATATTCATTTATTCGCCATCACTGCTTAACGCAATTACCCAATCGATCACTTTCTAATTTTCATTAACTATGTGGGGATACGGACTGGGGTCATCCCATTTGCAGAGAAGAGTTTTCAGGTTTGCACCGCTGTTCAAGTCGAAAGAACAACTCTCCTCTAAGTAAATTTTGTTGATTCTCCTCGTTTAGTTTATGGGTTTGGTGATTTGGATTGGATTCTACACTAAAGTTTCATATTCGAATTCAATTGGGTTACTTTAGCTTTTGTTCTTTGATTTCTGCTAATTTATGCAATTGGGTTATATAGCACAAGTTTGGCAATGCTTATGCTTTAAAGAAAGTCTGGAAAGGGGTGGAGCTAATAAGAGAGCGCTTGCTCAGATTTAGCTTGGGTGTTAGTTTGTTTAGTATGTTGGGGATGTTATAGTTAGGGAATTAGTATGTAATAGTTTGGGATAAAATGAGCAATGAGATTACTGTTTTCATGCTCCTTTTTAACTCTTGACATGATTTCAGGTGATAGAGGCTGATAATGTTATGGGCTCAAGTAGGGTTGATGAAGATGCTGAACCCATTTTACAATATGGACACAGGTAGAAGCCTGTTGCTTTCAATTTCTATAATTTAAGGTCTTCAGCTGATCCAAATTGGTAGAACTGTGTTGTTAGAAGTTGAGTCTCACTTTCAGCAGCTAACATTCGCTCTTTCCTCTTTTATGTTTTTGTAATGTTGTTTTTATTCTCTAGGTTGTGCTTATCACTTATTTCGTCTCTGTTTCTGTAAAATATATGTTGTTATTTGATGGTTGAGTTTGCTCTTTTTTTTTTTTTCTTTTTTTTTTTTTATGTGCATGAGCTTATGCTATGGTTTTCTCTGGCCCTTTATTTATATACACATATACTGTACACACACACAATTGTAACTTGGCAGACTTGGAGACACTGAACTATGTAATCTGGATAGTGTTTTAAAATTGCAGAAATCACAAAGGTTTGCTGATATAATGCACGTGTGTTTCAAAATGACTCATTTACTTATTCTCGGCAAATGTTTTGGTCTCCATAACTTTTAAGTCTCTATAAGTTTGAATTATATCCTTTCACTGTTTTATTTATCATTTGTTTCTCATCCTGTGTAGTTGTTTGAATGTTTCTTCAGTTGAATTGTATCATCGCAAAATAGGATAATCCTTTGTTTTAATCAAAGAATAGAGAATCCGGGGATGAATCAAAGATATCTTTTATGAGAGTTGTGAACAGAAAAGATTTAGTTATATTTATTTGCTTCCCCAAAAGTAGACAAATACAGTATATCTGTATATGGTATTCATCATTCATAAAATTTCTCAATGTATGAGAACTGTACATAAAAATTTTTAACGGCAATTGACATACCACAGAAATAGCTTTTTATTCATTAGACGTCTGTGTATAAACTGTATTAATTGTTTCTCTATGCTAACTGGAACTTGCATGTATTAATTGCCTTTGATGGGTCGATCGTTTATCACAAGGTCTTACTCTCAGTAAATTTGTACCAAGAACTATATTTAAAATGTGAAATGACTTATTGCTTCCCCCACTATAGTTTGTTTTAGTAGTCTCTATTCTCTGACAATGTGTAGGTTTGTCTTTGCAGCATTTCTAGGAAAAGAGGTTTATCATGAGCTAAATTTGATGGTTTAATGGGTTTGAGCTGTTAAACAGGCAGTACAATCTTTGCAAAGTAAGGTTCTTAAGTGGTTTATGTCATATATTCTACAGACTTTGCTGACTTCTTTGTATGTCATATATCAAACCATTTAGGGGTTCAGAAAGGTTTACTGAGATGGTTCAAAGGATATCATTTGTTTTAAAGTTTGTGAGCTGTGTAACATTCTTTATATTGTTTTCATTTTATGTGATGTAGTTGTCCATTGAGGAGTAGAGGAGAACGCAGACATCATGCCTAGAATTAAAGGTCTTTGCAGAATTTTCTTTTCTCATTAAGTGGTTTGATTAGAATTACTGTTATTGTATATTAATTAGAATTTTTTTTTAATTTGAAATATTGTCTGTCACTATTTTTCACATTGGTGGGTGTATTGTATATATACAATAAATACATCAGATTGCTTTTTAGTTGTGGGACCCATGCTCTAAGTGTCTGTATATATATATCTCCACTAGTGGAATTAACAAATTGGGTATCAAGTTTCAGAATTATGGTAAAAAAATGGTCATGGTTGAAGGTCTATGGTTTTAAATTTCTGGTTGGCTCTCCCTTTGATACGCATATCCAAATAGAAATTTGATTATTTGCCTTGGTTATAATGGACTTGCTGCATTTGCTTCTCAAATTTAATGAACCTTATTATGTCCAAATCTGAAATATGCCTATAATATGAAATCTGATTGCATCATAATAACTTGCTGCATTTGCTTGTTTCAGTGGGAAAGGAAATCAAATCTTGCTTACACACATAAGGATATTGATGTGGTTCGAGCTGAATGGGCAAATCATGTTATGAAGTTCTAACTTTGGTTCTGTTTAAGGTAGATGAGTAGCATCAGGAACTGCTTTTGTGCATTTATATATAACTGATGGAAAGTGTTGATGAACCTAAATTATGCATGCAGTTGCTTTGCCTAGCTACTCTTTCTTTACCTTATAGGTTTTTGACTTAGTGCAATATTAGGTAAATGATCGAGATCGATAAGATGGTTTTTTGGTTCTCTTGATCATTATGTAACTGTTGGCTAGGTTTAGAGTTGGAACTATGGATTGTATTTTGGATGATGTTGATGCAATGAAACGTAGCCATCATTTTCAATGCAGATTTTAGTCCAATTTTATGGTTTTGATGATTGTAAATGACTGATGTTGAAATGGTTGAAAGGCAACATATATATGCAGGTTTATGTTGTATCAAGAAAATAGAAACAACAGAAACAAATGATCATCTGTTGTTTCTATCAAGTTCAAACAACAGAAAAGTAGAGTTCAAAGAGCTCTCAAACAACAGAAGTAGGTGATTGATATGTTGTTTCTATCACGTTCAAACAACAGAAAAGTAGAGTTCAAATAGCTCTCAGACAACAGAAGTAGGTGTTGATATGTTGTTTCTATCACGTTCAAACAACAGAAAAGTAGAGTTCAAATAGCTCTCAAACAACAGAAGTAGGTGTTGATATGTTGTTTCTAGCACATTCAAACAACAGAAAAGTAGAGGTCAAATAGCTCTCAGACAACAGAAGTAGGTGTTGATATGTTGTTTCTACCAACTTCAAACAACAGAACATAACTAAAACAATGGTTGAAAGTGCAAACAAACAACAGAAAAATGAGATTGAATACTACTTCAGACAACAGAAATTTGAGTAAGACTATACTCTAAGTGACATTCAAACAACATAAAAAAACTAAAACTGTAGTTGGAAACCAAATCTAACCACAAGAATCAAAATTATCTGTAGTCCAAACAAATCTCAAACAACATAACTCATGGTATAAATGTTGTTGCATACGAAATCAGTCAACATATAACTGTCATTGTTCTTCAAATCAGACGACAGAAGCATCAACTAAGCTTAATATTGGTTCAATCAAACGACAGAAACAACAAAAACTCCGTCATCTTACATTAACTACATCGACAGTTATTTTTTGAATCTGTTGATGAAGTGAATTTCCAACAACATTAATATGTAGTGGTATAGTGTTTCAGACGACAGATAGACTCCGATTCTTCAATATTAGGTACTTCAGACGACAGAACTTAAACTGAATCTGTCGTCTGAGTAGCTTATAAACGACGGAGAATATCTGTCGTCTGAATGGCTTAGAGACGGCAGCCACTTAGACAACAGATTTTTACTTCATCAGACGACAGATATGGTCTGTCGTCTGAAGCATTTTTTGGCATAGTGGGCAGTAACGTGTCTGCTCTAGGTAGGCGGCGAGTTCCTTGCTTGGTCAAATGGTCGCAGCCTCCTAGTGGCAGGGTGAAACTAAGGGGGGTGTATTCAATCTAGATTTTAAATGATTCTGTCTGATTTTTTATAATCCGTGGATTCTTGTGGATTCTATAGAATTTACGGATTGTTTTAATTCCATATGGATTTGGACAGATTCTAAAGTATTGTAATAGCAAGATTTGTTTGGATTTTAATAACTCCATATGGATTGTCCTAATAACAATAATAGAATAAAGACCAAAATAAAATAATACAATGAAAATAATTTTGGACAAAAAATAATAAAATAATTATTATAACTTCAAAGAAAAACGAGTTTTATAAAAACAAATTATGCATGTCAAAATACATTACCAAAAACACAAAAAGTATGCTCTCTCTTATGAAAGTTGCAAACAGAATAGGTTCCTGATTAACTAAACCCATTTGGGATCTCAACCATTTCAGCTGAAGTCTTCTGATTGCATGTCCATCCAAAAGTATTTCTCCTTCAACCTGGTTCATAAAATTTTTCAATCAATGAAATCATTGTCAACTTGCCAAAGCCACTTCCCCCAACTAGACCTACACTCTTACCAGCTGATCGAAATGTTAAGATTCAAGCCTTGTAAGTCTTGGCTGTCTGGTCTTGATGGATAACTGAAGTATATGTCTTGGAACTCTATTTCTCCTCTCACATGTGGCAAAGCCATCCCTTTTCTGTCTTCGGTTTTAATACTACATGGTCAATCATGTCAAGAATTCGTGATGTAGCTGCTAATGCCTCTGTGATGGCAGTTAAATTTGAAAGTGCACTTGAAATACTCCTACAATTGCAAAGCTATAGTATGAGTCCAAGTTTGAAGGCAAGTAAAGAAACAGTAAACAAGGATCAGTGTTTTGGAAAGCAACTCACAACATTGAAACCGGCTATAAACATGGGCATGTCAATTTATTTCGTTTCAAATTAGAGTGCCTCATCCTCTTACAGATATATATATATATATAAATAATAAAAATGCTAGGACTTTTATCATATGCAATCTTTGATAAAGTCCTGATGAGAACTAAACTCTGGCCTCTATGTAAATGCCTTGCCAGATCTATGGTATGTTATGAATTTGTTATGATGTTGTAGAAGAAAAAGAGAAAAGAAAAACATGGTATGATATAATGTTAATAATTTTTGACAAGGGAATATTAATATTAATTTTTGTGATCATATCAGAACATCTTTGGACTTCTATCATCTTCTTCTCAGCATGCTAGCAACTTGTGTGCGCCGTCTGCATAGCGAAACATGCTATGTTTGAGCCCCATTTCTCCGAGGAGGATGAGGTCATTAACAACTTGGTTTCAGGGCTTTAAGTTCTTATACAAGTACGTACATCATCACCTATTTAACAAGACAGAATTGTCAAAAGAATAATAGCTTTACAGGTTGAATTTGACCAACAGTTCAGAATCACATTTGATATACATTGTCATTACAAGTTGCTACTTATCTACACCAACCTCGTTTCTGAATTGTGCATGTGGCATTATCAATCTTTCATGACTATATGATACACATACATAACATTGACGTGCCTCAAAGTATATAATACACACCAAAAACGAGCCCACCAAAATCAGCGTACCAACAACTACAAATCAACCTGAGCTAGCACAATCAAAGGCGAGCCCCCTTTATTAGATGAATGCGGGATCAGTTGAAAAGAGAAATTTCAATCTAAACACTGCCTGGTTTTATATTCACTTTCTTATATAACTAGTTCTTGGTTCTTGGTTCTTATGAACAACTAAAAACAGAGAGCTAACGACTTGGTCGGGAAGAAAGGTTTACTCAATCCAAGACATAACTGAATGAATTGTAATTTCAGTGAAGAACAAGATTGATGTCACTATCATTATTTACATGATCATCACCTGGATTGTAGATGATAAACCCAAAAACAGAAAATACAGAGAGAAATTCAGAGGATAAAAAACGAATAGAGAATTTTGATTATACAAAGGTGAAAATTACCTTGGTTAGTAGAGAATAGAAAGGTTGAGGTCGGGTTAGAGGTTAGAGGTCGAGGTCAGTTCGTCTTCTGCTGTTTGAGGTCTTCAGAATGAATGAGAGAAAGAAAAAAAGAAAAACATCAAAATCTCACCTCTGGAGGCTGGATTTCTGATAGGGTTTGGTATTTATACCAAGCACCCTAGAATCCTACAGAATCAAGCATCTAATAAACTCCTTGAAAATCGTTGAGTTTTTGAATACCACCAGATTTTAAAGGAATTGTTAAAATCTTAATTGAATACCCCAAGATTTTAAAGGATTTTTGAAAATCTTAATTGAATACCATAAGATTTTAAAGGACTTTTAAAATACAAAACAATCCTATAGACTCCTAATTGAATACACCCCCCTAAGTGTAACCGGATTTACATTCCGGTGGCAACATAGTGGGAAAGCTGTGATATTGGTAATGATGCTTCTTCGTAATAGAGTTATCTTTCCGGTATATCACCACAATTGTAAAGCGAATGGAATAGTCAGTAGAGCACTCTTCGCTAGTTGGTGCTTGTTAGAATACATTGTTTTAGTTGAGACTCTTGTTATTATTTCAGGATGTTCTCTTGATGCTTATTGTAATCTGGGGTTTAGGCACCATGTCCCCCCCATGTATTCTGCGGTTTCATTAATCAAGGCTTGATGGCAGCCGCACTGGCCCTTATTTTCAAAAAATATAATATGATTCGTATCAAAGAAGACCCATAAACTCAATGGAGTTAGGCAAAATATTAACTCTAATATTAACTAGGATTTGATTATCGATCTATTAGGCACAGTGTTAACTCGAACATTAACTAGAATAAGATTAGTTAGGCAGTGTATTAACTCTAACATTCCTGGTGGATGCAATGTTGCTTAACTCTTCTTGAAAGTTCATTGGGCAACTAGAACAGAGGAACTTGTCACCAGGCAATGCCTTTGTAATAATATCAACTATAATATGTGAAGAAAAAAAATCAACAATTAAAAGCAAGTAATTGTTGCCTAGTTTCATTGGTCTAGTGGCATTATTATTTATTTCATAAGTAAAAAGTTATTAGTTCGAATTATAAACCCAAACCAAAAATTCAAAAAGATGGCTCCTCTTCCAGAAAAACCCTAGCAGAGCAGACTCGCTCTTAGCCTCAGCGGCGCGGTAGTATCACCACCATGCACGATAGCGCTTTTTAGCGATCCTTCATGATAAGTTATGGAATCTTGGAATGGAAGTTGTAGAGGGGACTGTTGGTCGATGTAGACGAAGGACTTCATGACAGTTGATTTGCTAATGTATTGCTGATGAAGTTATATGTGGTTTGCCATAAAGATTGTTCTCCTATTACTATACGGAAATGAGTGTGGATTTCACTTGATGATATGCTATATTGAGTTAGGATTGATACATCTTTTCAGAAAACTAAAAAGACTTCATTGCTCAATCAATACAATTATCACAGATTCATCTCAAAATCAATATACAAATGGAACTCATGAGTGCCAATCTAACAGAGTAAACACAAGCATGCTTGTTTACTATCTCAATATACCACCAAGAGTGAGAAAAACCTAACCCGGTTGAAGTTCTATGATCAGATGAGTATGAAAACCGATATGGCAGGTAAAAACCAAGAAGTGTTGTTCTTGAAAATTCGTTTCATGGCCTCTGACGACGACGGCATTCTTGCGATCAAATGGCACCAAGCCTTGCACCTCTGAAGAACTCTGTGTACGAGTATAAACTACAATTGGCGAAAAGGAAAAGACGCATGAGTTGCAATGAAATTTTAATGCAACCTTGTTCAAGCACCAACTCGCCTTCACTGAAAAAGAAAAAGTTGTCAAGCCTCGCACGCGCAAAGCTATTCCACGCACGACGCTTGAGGGGGCAATTCTTGAAACAAAAAAAAAAAAAATCACAAAGCCCTATTCCAAAGAGACCCGGTCACTGGATAAAAGTGCGTGTGGTTTCTAACAAGCCTAAAGCTCACGCAAAAAAAATGGCTGGTTGTGATTATCAACAAAACAAAAAAAAGAGACGTCCTGTCATCTCGGGGAACAAAATAGATATGCAGCAGTTTGCATCCAAGTTGCATGAAATGAGGACTCGAAGCACAGTTGGAAGACGAGGAAGAGGCCAGGTACATCCAAATCAAAAGAAGAGGAACCTGATAAGATCAATTGCGGTCAAAGTTGAAATAGATAATGCAGCTTTTAAACTTTCAAAGTTGTTTGGCTCATGCTGCACATGAATGACGTGGTGGAGGATTGTTGAATTAATTTTGAATTTGAATGAAGGCTATTCTGGATTGGTTTAGTTCAAATTTAAATATGATCTAATCCTGAGCCTCTTGATGGCTTATAAACCGAGCCTTCTACATCAAAGGGAAAAGGAGGAAAAAACACTACAGAGGGCAGAAAAAAAAAAAAATACAGAGAGAATAAGAGAAATACAAAACAGAGGAGGAGGCGCAGCAAAACGAAACAGAGAAGAAGAGCTACCAGAGAAAGAAAGCTGCAGGTATACATCTGCCTTCCCTGTGAAGCCTCTCCAATTAATCCTCTATGTCTTGTGACCTCCAAAGCTCTAATAGGCCGTTCATGAACGACCATTGTTATTAGAGTCGTCGAAATGACATTGTTGCTGCTCTCAAATTCTTAACGCAATGAAACAAAATGGTTGTTCACCAACGGCCTCGTTTCAATGCTCAAAATTCCTCCCAAATGGTGTTGCAAACTTAATGCATTGAAAAATCTGGTTGTTCATGAACAGCCCAGCTTCAATGTTAAATTCCCCCAAAGGATGACGCTGTTATCGCTTTAACGCTGTTCACGAACAGCCAAAGTTATGGATGGTTATCATACAAATATTCCTTGAAGCCAATGTCGAAGCTATAGTCAGCAAATAGAAACTGAGACAAGAACAAAAGTTTGTCTCTCAAAGTCTCGTCCTTTACGACCACGTTTCAAACAAAATTGCATGACAAAGCTTGGCGGTGGTGAAATAATAGAAACCTGCAAAAGAGTTTATATTAATGCAATACAAAAAGGGTCTGGACAAAAGCTTTGAAATTAATAAAAAGCAATTGTCAAAGTGAGGATGCAAGTTAATTAGAAGACAAGGCTCAGATGCTCATAAGCAAAACAAAGAATGATTAAAGATTGTTTCTTGAAGCGGTGGTCTGATCAACAAGAAGACAAAACGAGCCTTGCTTAATTGACGGTGGTTTGATCAATAAGGAAAAAAATGGAGGCCAAGTTGAATTGTTTAATTTGAACAAGTATTCAAACTTTTTTTTTTTTTTTGGTGATGGAAAGATTTTTATTCAAACAAGAACAATATTACAAACAAAAGACCCAAAACGGGCCAAAATAAAAACCAACAAACAACAACAAACAAAACGAAATAGCCCTACAATCTTCAGCCGCAGTGCAGATCTAACAAGAGAGAGATGACATAGTGACGTCGCCGCCACCAGCCAAGCCCAAAGGTGACACAGAAACGTCACCAGATCTGCCGACGAAGACTTGGAGTCCAACCAAAACAATCCCGTGCAAGTACAGCAGCATAGAACCCATCGAAATATCTCCATAACCCAAATCTCTAAACCATACAAAACATCCTCAGAAACAAAGACAGTAACCAATGCAGAAGACAAAAAGAAAAAGAGATAAGGAGAAGGAGACTGATCCGCAGAGGGATCAAAGGGATAGACGGCCAAAGACCGTGCAGACCCTTGTTGCACTACCGTATTCAAAGGGTTTACGCGCAGGGACGGGAAAAACCCGTTAAAACAGACAATCCAAACAACGCCGACGACAGAGCTCCGATAGACCAAGGAGCAATCGGTGAAGTGGAGTCCGATGGGTGAGGAGGATGTGCATCTTAACCATGATGAATCAGAGATTTGAGACAAAGAGAGATGGGTATGCTGAAAATTAAAGATTAGGAATGGTTGGAAAAGGGGATCTGGGAAGGACAGGAAAGCAAAGACAAAATGGAAAGCATACTTGCCACCACCGGGGCAGCAGGGAGCTACCACGAGAAGGGTAGGGATAAGCCTCGCGAAGAGGGAAAATATCTCCCCAACTTTCAAGCCAAAGATCCAGATCAGAGAGATCTAGATCTGGCAAGAAAGGGGGGGGGGGGGGGGAGGAGGGGGAAAGCTGGAAGCTGGGTTGGCTAGAGAGAAGGAGGAGTTTCTCTCACTAGAAAACGCGTTTGAGAATTGATAACAAGTATTCAAACTTGAACATGCTTTGAAGCGGTAGTGTATTTGATAAACAAGAAGACAACCCACAACTAAAGTAGTCAATGAAATATTGAAGCACAGAGAATTGGTGTAAAGCAAAGCAAAGAATTGTCTTTATGTTGATTACAAAGAATTGCAGTTGTTTAGCCAAAATGCAATTAAAGATGTGGGTCACAAATTAAGATGAATGGTCTGTGCATGTAGTGGTGATAATGTTCCAAGCTTCCAAGCCAAACAAATTAAAATTGGCCTGCTTGTTTTTTAACCGTGACACAAGGGAATGATTGCAAATGGGGGATATATTTGTACAAAGACCAGATTAAGCTATGGTGATCGATCAAGCCGGTCTCTACATCCCAGTCTCTACATCAAAGTCCCTGCATCAAAGATCCGGTCCACTTCGAACTCTGAGCACAGATTCAATTATTCATCTCGATGGGGTCTAAATCAAATATCCATCGTCAAGTAAGACATCTTCGATGCAAGTTTCGGGCCTCACCAAATTACTCGCCGATAACTTTAGAGCCAAATGAAGCAGTGCAATGTCCATCTCAAGTCTCAGGGCCCAACTGCAAAGCTCGGCATGGCGGGTGCCCAAATCAAATCAGTGAACACTATATCAAATTGGGTGTGTGAAAGAAATACATTTGACGGGTTCAAAATACATACACTCGTTGAGCCCAAAAGTCAGTACAAGACAAAAATACAAATTCATATGAACTACGGTCGGTTTGATCCCACAATGGGTACGTAGGCAATCTAGAGACCCACTAGATGCAACCATAAATCCAAACAGAATCCCTGACTTTGACTTTAAAAACTAGGTCGGCTATGATACATATATATAGGTGAGCTGGGCTTATTAAGTTTTTGTATTAATAAAAATAACAAACCACGGGGCCTGTAGCCCAGGCAACCCATACTGATCCTACGTCCTTGTAGCTAACCAAGCTATAATCATATCATTCAACTAAATGGAAATACATACATGATTGAAATTTGAATCGGCATATTTGGTTCTTGTTATAAATAGAAGATACACGATTTCATGAAAGAGATTGATAATTTTTCAAGCATACGGCGGCATTAGGTATGATCGATTCTAAGCCAAAAAAACCCTAGGCGGCCTCCTCTGTGCCACACCAAAACCCAAAGCCACAGTCGGCCTTAGTTGCCGGCGCTCTCTACCATTCTTGAATCCTGGTATCACTACATCCAGATCTCACAATGGTTAGTATTGATTCTGTCACCAAAAGCTTTGCTACCTCGCTAGCTATCGTTACCAATGAGGTTGTTGATATCTCCTCCATGGAGAATGGGGAGGGGGGGGGGGGGGGGGCGCAGCGGAATGCAAAGTCCTACCTCTTGGCAAGGCCTCTGACTTCAAAGCCAACAAATGCTTCTGATCTGCGGCGGCATTTTCGTCGAATTTGGGTGCTAAACAAGGGTTTCAGTGTTCAGCCGAAAGCTCCAGATCGATTCCTCTTCTCCTTTGATCTCCGGGGAGATCGAAATAAAGTTTTGATGGGTGGTCCGTGGAGTTTCAATCGTGCTTTGGTTGTCATGCAACCATATGATGGTGTAGCACCTCTGCAATCGGTGGAGATGGAGGACCTTTTCTTTTGGGTTCGCATCACTGACATGCCGCCCGCATATGAACAACGGAACACTATTGCCAATGTTGCCTCCATTGCGGGTAAATTTCTTCATCTGGATCAAAAGTTATTTGATGCAACTCGGGAAATTAGGGTTAGGGTTTCTCATGCAATTTCGAAACCCTTCTTCATGCAAAAAACCCTAAAATTTGGCAAAGGGGTAGAACAAGCGGTTCACTTCTTTTTTGAGAATCTTGTGGGCAAATGAAGTATCTGCCTTTGTGTGTATCATAAGGGGGCAGCGTGTCAGGCTGCAACCACTGCGCCGGTGGTCAAGGAAGCTCCCACACCGGCGGCACGGAAATTAAATCTCACTAGCCCCTTCTTAGGTTTTCACGACAACCAGTTCAAGGATGGATTGTTTCGCTTCCATGGGATTTCCACCCCCATTCTCCCGCCTGTGGGAAGGTCTCTTTTTGGAGGTGCTGAGACTAGTAAGGTACGAAAACCCATTGTTCTTCGTCATGCAGGAAGGACACATACTAATGACGACAATGAATTGGCTTTGGTACCTGTGGATACCGACCAGCCTACTAAGAGAAATCGGCCCTTTCCATCTCCAAAAAAATTGCAGTTTATGATGTCTGATTTGCTAGAGGGTAAAACAAGCCCTATTGCTCCCTCAAATAAGGTAAAAATGCCTGAATTCCCTACAAAATTAAATGCAAAATCTCTGGGTTTGGTGGAAACACCAGGCGGTATGCTTGTGCCTGCAGAGGGTATGATGCCCAAACCTTTACAACTTGAGCTTCCTAGTGGCAAGAAGAAGAGAGGTCGGCCTTTGGGAGCAAAGAACAAAAACCCACCAAAAGCAAAAAAGGTTCCTGCTGAAGATGTCCTGAGTTTCCTGTATTCAGGCAAGCCTCCAAGCCCTAGCTTTAAGGGCAAGGAGAAGATATAGGGTTTTTCTTTGTTTAAGCCTATAAACTATGTAAATGTCTGGCATAGTTATAGGCTCGCTTAAATAAGTGAGCGATAAGTTCGAATAGAGTAGGTCTATCCTATGTACCACTGTGGCTCCTCCACGAATTCTTGTCTGGCCATTGTTATGTGTCAGCGGATGGGTATGTAATGGCCTTCTTGGCATGCGTTATTATAAATGGATTTCTATTATTCAAAAAAAAAAAAAAAAAAATGAAAGAGATTGATATCCGCAATATAAAAATAAACAATGGAAGGGATCTCTCCTTATGTGGTTTCTTTTTTTTTTCATGAGTAGGGGTAAAAAAGGAACTTTCACTGGAAAAATGAACAAAAAATTTTATAGGATGTGTATAAATGAGCATGTGTAAATAAAATTTACCTAAAAAATAATATTTTTCTTTAATAAAATAAAAAAGGGATGTGTATGTATGATAATATTTAGAGCGTGGACTTAATTTTTTTTTCTTTTTCTTCTTTGACATATTGTATTATAGTTTGTGTGTTGAAGTCTTGATAAGGTGAAGATAATGAAACCTGGATTTCATTAGGTGGAAACCATATTATAGTTCGTATCACAAAAGACCCATAAACTCAATGGAGTTAGGTAGAATATTAACTCTAAGAGCAACTCCAACAGGTCCCCCATAATTTATGTAGTATAGGGAAGCAAAAGTCAAAACTTTAGCTTTTTTTCTTCTCTAACTCCAACAGATTCTCTATTTTACAGCAATCTCTAAAATCTCCATAATTCTTCCTTAAATTTTAAAGATTGCTGTAAATTTAGGGAATTTGATTTTCTTTTCCTTCACTATCCTTAAAATAGGGATAGTTATAGGGAATATGTTGGAGCAAAAGAGACTCATTTTTCCTTAAAACAGAGAAAAAACAAAATATGGGAAAGTTGTTGAAGTTGCTCTAACATTAACTAGGATTTGATTATCGATATGTTAGGCACAATATTAACTCCAACATTAACTAGAATAAGATTAGTTAGGCAATGTATTAACTCTTGGAAATTATTCTATGTACCGACGGTGCAAATGACCCAACACTTGATATTTATAATTAATATTTTTATTAATAACCTAAGAGTGTATTTAATATAATCTAACCATCCATTTATGTCGGTGTAAGTGCAAGTCGGTGCACTGAATCCTCCCCCATTAACTCTAACATTCCTGGTTAATGGAATGTTGCTTAACCCTTCTTGAAAGTTCATTGGCAACTGGAACCGAGGAACTTGTCCTCAGACCTCAGGCAATGCCTTTGTAATAATATTAACTGTAATGTGTGAAAAAAAAAATCAACAATTAAAAGCAAGTAATCGTTGCCCAGTTTCATTGGTCTAGTGGCATTTTTAATTATTTTATAAGTAAAAAGTTATTAGTTCGAATCATACACCCAAATCAAAAATCCAAAATGATTGCTCCTCGCCTAGAAAACCCCTAGCAGAGTGTTAGGGGCCGCACTTGTAATGCCGCAAGCAACTTGTCCAGGGTCATTAGTTAAGCCTTTGGTTGGTTTGCTTGCGTGCTAGGGATGTTTTGGTAATTTACAAATTATGTAATTTATTTTATTTAGCAATTAGTCTCCTCGGCCTTTTTCATGTTTCCTCCTGCCAGGTTCATGTAAGGCCGATATGCTCTATAGGGAGGGGTTCCTAGTCGGCATAGTTTGGACTGCGGAACTAGTATAGGTAAGCACATGTACTTTTGCCTCCCTTACCGTCTTACCATCAATAAAAGAGGAATTATTCAATCATCTGTGTCCCGTGAGATTGCTGCCTGATCTTTCCTTTCGATTATTCATTGTTCTTCGTGGTTGCCCCAACATTCATATAATTGTGTTCTTGCTTGTCACTAGCACTATTTTAATATCGTGTGGCTTTCATTGTTCCTTGCAAGGTACTCACTTGGCTGACTTGCTTGCTAGCAAGTGCCGCACGGTCCGCTTTGCGCATTGCAAAGTTCGGCCCGTGACACAGAGCAAACTCGCTCTTAGCCTTTGCGGAGACTACCGTGCACGACAACGCTTTTTAGCGATCCTTCATGATGAGTTATAGAATCTTAGAATGGAATTGCATAGGGGATTGTTGGTCGATGCCAACGGAGGGCGTTGGTCGACCTCATCAAATAGGAGAAACCTACGATTTTGATTCTTTTTGAAACCCTATGTGATGAAAAGCAGTTCGAAACTTTAAGAGTATGAGTTGCTTTTGACAAATGCTTAGGGAAGGCTTAGGGAGATAAATCTCCACGTGTAGCCTTTCTGTGGATGAATGATGTGCCTGTGCACATCCGGCACTACTCAACAAGGCAGGTGGATGTAACAGTAGGTGTTGCAGCACGATTTCATCAACCTTGTTTACTAGATCATCTGCACAATAAGAAAAGACTATCGAAACCCTTTGATTAGATGAAGACCATTGTAGTACCGGCCAAATGGGCTCCGACGGTCAAGTCAGTGTTTGTATTCAATTAACAGTGGGTTAGCCTAGTGTATGAGTGATACCTGATCAATTGATTGCCTCAAAGTGACTGAAAATGATGTGTATTAATACTGACGATGTTGGAGAAAACCCTAGGAGACTTGTTGCCCAAATTGGCTTGCCTTGAGGTCTAAGGGAGAGTTTCCCGAAACCCTTTTGGGATTTTACCATGTAGTTGGGCTGGATCGCCGTCCTACCTGGCTGAGCATACCTAGCCGATAGGCCACCATATGGGCTCGTGAAAGAGCCCTTTGTCCGGATTGGACACACCCTGATGGGAGCCATGGGTTACGCATTGGTCCTTGGGCCAATGTGTAGAGCAAGATGGGCTTAAGCCGGTCCTCATCTGGGAGGTAGCCGATTATTGGACTATGGATCCATATCAACAGTGGACTGGAGTTATTTAGTCATTTCCTTTCGGAGTATCCAGAACTGGATTGTCTCTAGATCGGTTGTGGGTTAGAGCTCGTTCCCTGTGTGGGCAATTTAGTCTTTTCTCAGCAGTCAGTCACTTCTTCTAGAGCTGGTGTAAATTATGGCTCCACAGTAAGTACTCGAGATTCCCCTGAAAGATAGAGGCTGACCTGTATATATGGGTATGCCCAGACCGGTGATCGGAGCAGGACATGGGGGTTGATGCGCTAGTTAACAGTAGAGGTAGCTCTGTCGTAGCTATTAGTAGTGACTTTAATGAAATCTTCAATAGATCGGAGAAATCTGGAGGAGAAGAGAGGAGGCTGGCTATATGCAGGCAATTCAGGTAGCAATGGTGGGTTGTTCTATGCTCAACATGTGTTATTATGGAAGTCCTTATACATGGTCCGATCACCAAACTAAGGAACGTCTGGATAGAGGTCTTTGGAGTGCATAATTAAGGAACTTCTTTTCGAGGTCATCTACTACACATCTTCACCCTAGTTCACCCGATCATATTCCGTTGCTGGTCAAAATCTGTGTTGTATCTTCACCAATTAGGTGGAGGAGGAAGTTGTTCCGGTTTGAGCAATTTTGGGTGTCACATCCTAAATGTGAAGGAGTGGTTCAGATAAATTGTGAAGCTAGGATTAATGGTGACCCTGTTAGTCAAGCTTCTGCAAAAGTAAAGAATACGAGCAGGGCGCTGTTTGCATGGCAGAAACCCAGCTTCATGTTTTGTCAGCTAGAGATGAGGGCAGTGAGGACTCGATTGGATGAGCTGCTTAGTATCCCCTTTGATCCAGTGCACCATGCAAATAGATGAATGGCTCATATTAGACGATGATTGTGATCAACAATCTAGATCGCACCCTCCTAATATCTTCAATTTAAAAATAAATTTTCTTAAACCACAAACTTTCAAAATTCATAATAAATAGCTTGAGTGTCCAAAATTCTCATGGAATTGTCTTGACATGTACTTCTATATCAAGATCTCAAGTTGAAGACTTCACTTCAAGAAAACTTTAGAAAATTTTCTCAGTGTCATTAACTCCTTAAATTTTCCCAGGATTTACACCAGCCATACGATTTGAACCCATGATGGACGACTAAGTAGTGGAGGCTTCTTGTCACGCCCTGATTTTTAAACTCAAATAAAAATCGATATATAATCTCATAATTATACATGCGTGATGGTTCAGTCATCAATACAAAATACCTGGAAAACTTTTTCCTTTTAAACCAAGTACATACTGATGCCCTGAACCCACTATGTCAATACAGACTCGCTCCGCAGAGTCAAATATTACACAAATTTACAAATTAAATTGCCACAAAAAAATAATAAGTAAATGCTCTTCAGAGCTTACTACAAGCGGAAGTCTTAATAACGGTAAAGTCACAAAATTGGCTTCCTACCGTACAGCTGCTAGCACGCTACCTCAATTTCAGCCACGATTATCCTAACCTGCAGGATTAGCCCCTACACCATTGAATAGTGCACCGGGTTGACACACAACAAACCCGGTAAGCTTATGAAAGCTCGTATGAGTAACTCAAAACACACACGCACAACTCGCCCAACGAGGAAAACTCATCAACTCGTGAAAAAGGAACACACACCCTGTTTTCCCAAAACAACGCATTCTTTTCCCAAAAGAAAACAACACAAATCACCCCGTGACAAAAATCATATTAATTGAAACTCTGACAATTCAATATGCATTTCCCCAAAAATCACAACAAAAGTCACACCGTGACAAAATCATATAAATTGAAACTCTGACAATTTAAATATGATACACAAGTCCACCCCGGACATTTAAGAGAAAGAATCCCCGAAACTCCCTTTTAAAATACGTTCTCAAATAAACAAAAGTTACCCCGTGACAAAATCATAATAATTGAAACTCTGACAATTAAATATGATACACAAGTCTTCCCTGACACTCCCTTTTAAAACACGTACTCATGAGCATCAAATAGCTCCCCGCTACCCCTCATGATGTACAATGGCAACAGACTAGAGCTCTAACTGATTGTATCCACTCACCCGGCCAAAGGCGTGAAGTCCCGATAAATATGCCTGAGGTCACTCCCAGCAACCCCGAATCCTCAGACCTCCCCGGTCGTCAGATCAAAACATTTCAAAACGGTCACTCAGGACTAAAAGTTACTCGACTCTCAAAAGGATATGTCACCCCATGACCTCTGATCATCAGACCTCCCCGGTCATCAAATCAAAAATTAAGCAAGTCGCTCTGGACCCAAAATGTTAAACCAAATCAAAAGGATAAGTCACCCCGTGACCTCCGAATCATCCAACCTCCCCGGTAGTCAGATTCAAAACATTAGGCAAGTCACACTGGACCCAAAATGTTAAATCAAATCAAAAGGAGAAATCACCACTTGTGACTCTCAGATCTTTAGACCCCCGGTCATTAGATCAAAACGTTCAAATCTCATTAAAGCAACTCACACCAAATCTTGACACTTTTCAAACAATAGAAATTCCCAATTCCTAAAACAATGTTTCCCAAAAAGTCAAGCCTCAAAACAATAGAATGAAACTCATCAATCCCTATTGCTTAATTCACCCATCGGTTCACAAGAATATACATATTTCACGTAAATAAATAAATAAATATATATATATATATATATATATATATATATATATATATATATATATATATATATATATATATATATATATATACGTGGTTATTCACTCAGGAATGTCACTAATACCAACTATAGTTTGCAGTTAACTAAATAACTCTCAAAACAATAACGGTAACTTCGTTCGTAAATGAACATTGTGAAATTAGTCACCTCAGAATCCTGCTGCGTCTTCTATACAAAACCGAACTACACTCTCACCAACAACTCGTCCAAATCACCTTGAGAACACCTAATCACCGATGACCACAATTCAGTACACGAATCACCAAGTGATTAAAGTTCGAATCCCCTAATCGAACAACAACCTTGAAAGTAACGCCAATCGAGGCAAAACCTCATCCGAGACCACCCAAAGTCTCCGGAACACTTCTACGATCGATACGCCAAAACCAAAAGTTGATTGAACGCTCGAATCCTCACGGATCGAATAATCGAACAGTTCGAAACAGTAAAAATCATAACATATTCATTCGATCTCCAAAAATTATGTATTTTATATCAAAACGCTTGTATTGACGAGTAGATGATATATAAAACCAGAAACTGTCCCTTACATGGCCGGAACACCGGCACAGGCGGTGGCACACCACCGCCAGACCAAACTCAAAACCACCACAATCAACCCATCTAGAAATGTTAATCACGAAGAGTAGAGCAACTTTCATACCTGGAGCTAAGCCTAGATCGTCCTAGATCACGCTTGCAAGATCGATCAATCTCTGCCGCCAATCAAGCTCCAGATTCGTTGTGCACCGCTAATTTTCAAACCTTGATCTTTCGCTCCACAAGCAAAATCGTCCTTCAAGGCGGGTATGAGGATGATCAAGAGGAGGAGGAGATTCCAAAACCGAGAACGATCGGCCAAGGAGTCGCCAGAAACTGAGAAAATCCGGCCGGATCCGATTACGTTGATTGTAGCTGCTCCGATATCAACTTTCTGGTAGTTACCGTCGCCGTTGAGCACCAGAGGGAGGACGGCGAGGTGGCGGCGACCACGTCTGCGTTGGTCTCGTCGCCGGTGGAAGTCGGGAACAGCCGAAAACTCGGGTCGAGTCACCGGTTTGGGTCGGGTCGCCCGGGGGTTGAGGAGAGAGAACGAAGAGAAATCTGGGGAGGAAAATGAGAAAAAGGGGATTTTTGGGATTTTATGAAAAATCCGGAATTTTCTCCTATTTATAGAAAATTTCCCAAATTTCAATCGCTCATAACTTTCTCATACGAACTCCGATTTCCGCGTTCCACATGTCCACGAACTCGTATCGACGCGCTCTATGACTTTTGTGAAGTAAGTTTTCAGAGAAACCCAACGTATAAAAAGTCAACCTTTGCGCCCCCCCTAAAACCATACTTTCCGAATAAAAATTCGTCTGAAACACTTCCGCTCCATCCACGAACCACATAATCGTACCAACAACCACTAAATTAAATTCCCGAAAATCCTCGGAAAATAAATACGAATTTCCGGGGCATCACACTTCTTCCGATGGGCAACCACCATCACAAGGAGTTGAATAAGTGGTCAAAGACTCGATCTTTAGTGAATTTGAGCTCCGCGACAGCGAGTTCAATGAAACTTTTAAACGCAAGGATAGAAAGGGAAACCTCGATAGTTTTTCGCCATTGGGAGTTGGAATGTGAAAGAAAAGAACTTGAGCTTGAAGAAGATGGTCAGATGCAATTGGATCGCAACTATGATTAACAAGGTTGCCAGTGACAGTAGTGTCATTGAGAAATTCAACGGTGGCAAGGATAAGGAAGATGGGTATTTGGCATTCAAACCTAACTGTTACACCCTGCACCTGAATTTACCCGTTTATGAGTTATTTAGATGGTAAACGATAAGATTTCTACCTTTCACTCCCGTTTATAACATTTGGGGGCCCTAAAAATGACATTTTTCTTCGATTTAGAATTTGAGAAATTTTTCTTCTTAAAAGTTGCTTAATATGTTAAACAAAGTCCATCGATACAAAAAAAAAAAAAAAAAAAAAAAAAAAAAAAAAAAAAATTCAAAATCAGAGTTCGTATGGATAATTTATGATCTAAGGAAACTAATTTATTATGTCGGAAAATTTCCCTATATAAAGCGTCCAAAAAGGGAGACTTTTCTTTTAGAGCTGAGGAGTTTCCCAAATAAATTCAGAGCCTCTACCTAAATCAACCCACAGACCCAAGCACCAAAGTTTTGGTTGTCGAGACTTTTTAGGTGAATTCCAACTTTCCTACTCATAATCGAGCTTAGGTGCAGTCATGGAAGTTGATCCCTTTTTTGTTGTGAACATTTTGGCATAGGTCTTAGCCCCTAGATTGGGATTGAGGTGGTGGTGCATGGGGCCAACGCGCAATCACTTGTGCCAGCTTTGTGGGTGCGTGCTACCTATTCTGGCCAGCTGTTTTAGCTCGTTAGGTAGAGTTGAGTGTTGTGAGTATGTAGGCATAACTCTTGTAGCACATTCTAGACGTTTAGTGATTAATCTGAAATTCGTATGGTTTCGACTCGTAAAGATTTATTTGATTTTTTCTTTTTAGAGAGGGAAAATTGATCTCAAACTCAAGGAAATATGCATAGAGTAATAATCGAGCAGGGCATACATTGCTTATTACAAAAATCATGCCAAAACAATGGATAATGTGACTGATCTCAATCTTCTCCAACTAGTTCCAGTAGTTAATTTGTTGTTTTAACTCTACCTTTCACATACAGGTTCCATCTTTTTAAAAACCTCATGTGATACTAATATGGTATTAAGGCGTTGCGGCTACAATGGTTCAAGTCAATGAAGATCACATACTCCGATATTCATATAATTTTGCGATCAGTTCATGTTGAAAGTTTCCAAGTTGTTCAGGTAAGAGAATGGGGAGTCAAGTAGTCATTTCCACTGGACTTCAAAAACAGATTATGTCCATTGTTGCTTTTCACTTTTCTGCACAATTTCGGGGTGTTTGAGAATAGTGTCTGATTTAGAGTACGTAGAACTATTGAGTCGACATAACCCTTGAAATTCAAGCTTGTTCCGATGTGAATTCGAATTTCGGGCTTTTGACTGGTTATCGTTATAGGGTTCCGAGTTTCATTATTTGTTCGAAGTTAATCCTTGGTTTTTCAGTTAATGGTTCCAAATTATCATATTGTACAGGACGACGAGTAGAACCTTCGTTTGAGGAGGAATTCGATTGACAGCTGGCATAACTGTATTTCTGTGAGTGGACTACTGTTATGTTATTTATGCATGCAATACTACTTTTCAAAAATATTAATATAACATATCGATTTAAATTGGCAATAATTGACTAATGATTTCAAATACAAGAGTTCTGATGATTTATCGAAATTTCATGAAATTATATTGTCGTTTATATGATGATAATTCTCGGCAATTGGTTGCGATATATGGTTTACCTTCTTGGTTCAGTTAGAATTGAGAACCTTAAAATGTGTCATGCAAGTTATTAAGATATTTTCCCCTTTTGAGACTTAGATTTTTATTTTAGGGAGTTAATGAGTTCTGGTTTGGGTTTGGTTATTAGGAGGTTAATTATATTATCAGTGCATGCATGTGTTACCTGCAGTACCCTCTATGTAACATTCCATCAGTAGTACACTCTTATGCGTCATCTAGTCGGCAATACCCTGCAAATAGCATGAGTTGGGTAGTCGGCAGTACCCTTTAGTCAACTCCTCCTAGTATTCTAGTCGGCAGTACCCTCCGATGCGTCATATGGTTGACATTACTCTCTAGATGGCATGAGATACTACATGTTGACAGTTTCCTCTATTCATCGCCTATTCGTATGAGTTAGTCAGCAATATGAGTTTAGATATTCCAGCTGGAGTGAGTAACTGTATACCATGACCCTTCCTTTCCACTGTCTAATTCTTAGTGGCCGCCTTGTGAGTACTAAAGGTGAGATGAACCTAGTGGCCGTCTGGTAAGAGCTACCAGTAGAATACCATATTGCTCATGTTAGTTGATCGTTGGGTTTATGTCAGTATTCAGAAGTTGGAAGAGTATTTTGTTTGAAATCGTATTGCATGCATGGGTTTTAATGAAAAAATAGTTTTGGAAAAGCATTAAAATTATATTTATATTTCCTTGAAAAAAAAATTATTTTGCATGTCCACTCACTCTAACGGTTTTCTAAATGCTTTTTCCTAGCTAGGACCTTTCTCAGTCTGCAAATTAGTTGATGTCAGGCGTATATAGGAGTGTAGTGACATAGTATCCACCGCTTTCATCTTGTCAATAGGTTATCTGTGTATTATTTTTCTGTTAGTTGTCAAGAACTGCTCAGATTACCAATTTATCTTTGTAATATAACTTGATATTGGAGGTTTAAGGATTGGCGACCCATTGCATTTTGTTGTGGAGTAAATCATTTAAGGAGAGCATGCAGGCTTACTGGGAATTTGTGGTTAGTAATTCTCTAGTGTGTAAAAGTTATTTTCATAAGTCCTTAAGTAATCCACTTAAGAGTAATTCTATCGATTTTTTTGTGAGATTTCTTCTCCAAAATTTTTACACACTTCTAAACGCAAAACATTTATTCAATCAATTGCATCAAACAAATGAACAACTACAGTGAAAGTTAACAGTCTCATGACAACCGTCAATTGGTTTGATGCAATCAAATGATCGAGTAAACGATTTTTGTTTACAATGAATTTTTACAGAGATGATCTTTAAATGTTGATTTAACTTTTGAACGGTTAAATTATGGATTTAGAATGCTGAGTGTGTAAATAAGAGAGGGTTTGGATTCTTGCTCCAAAAAAAAAGTCGGCTTTTTGCTCTGCTAGGGTTTTTCTGCCCTAGCCGTCCAATTTAATCGAGTTTGCGAGATGATGGAGGAGGAGACTGTGGCTCCTCCTGCAATTTCTGAGGAGGCCGTTGTGAGCCTTGTTGGAGGCGAGGATGCGATCCACGACTCATTTTTCTACTTATGTGGCCGGCTTTTATCCAAGAAGGCGGTGGTGTTCCCGTCGTTCTCGGTGGCGATCTCCAACGTTTGAGGATTAAGAGAGAGAGTTCTGATATGGCAGGAGGAGGAGGACATCTTCGTCTTCCAATTCAAGGATAGGAAGGTGAAGAACCGGGTTCTTTCAGAAGGTCCATGGTTTTACAACAACTCCATGTTGCTGCTGGCAGACTATGACGGCGTTTCGGCTCTTGAGACGGCGCCGCTGCATCTTCTTGAAGTTTGGGTGGCGGTGAAGGGTTTGCGCATAGCTATGCCGATGCGCAATGAGAAGGCGTTGCCTTTGATCGGCCGTGCATTGGGGACCTTCGTTCCGGTTGATCAGGGGGCGGTGCAACGGAAGGACATGATTCAGAGGATCCGTGTCATCCAGGACATTCATCGACAGTTCTGGGCGTGGCGGAAGTTTGAGTTTTCTCCACCTGTCTCGGTGGTGGTGGAGCTCCAGTATGAGAAGTGCCATGAGCTTTGCATGACATGTGGTTTCTTCGGGCATGGAGATGGTATTTGTGATCGGCGGCTGGAGGAGAAGGCGTGGCCACTGGTGGTGTCGGGTCGAGCTGGTCTAGAGGTGGATCGTGGGTTGATTTCGACGCCGAATTCGCCGGCTTCTGTGGCGGCGGTCGGTGGGCCGGGAGTGATCCTTACTACGTCAGAGGGGTTGTCGGTGTCGGAGGTTACTGCAGCGACGGTGGAGGAGGGATCGGCGACTGCTGCGAGTGTAGCGATGGTTCATCTGGAAAAACTGGCAGGAAACCCTAATTTTGAATTAGGGTTGACCGCCTACTTGACTGGGCCAGGGCTGCAACTGCAGGGTTTTGGGCCGGGCCTCAATGCTGATGGGTCAAAGGTGGGTTCTGTTACTAGGCCAGGGTTGCAGGGATTTAGGCCGGGCTTTAATGATGATAGGGCAGATATGGAGGGCTACGTTGGGCCTTTTTCTGGTGACAAACATTCCAAGGTTTTGGGTGTGAGAAAGAGGTAATTCAAACCTAGTTTGGCGATTATACCTCGGGAGTTTCAGCTAGGTGAGTTGGTGGAGTTTCCGATTTCTGTGGGGCCAGCTCCAAAGAAAAATGGCCGTCCACGCAAACGTATTCAGGCAAGAGATTAAGGTAATAATGTAGGTGTGGATAAGAGCTCCAACTCGTCAGGGAAGGAGCTGTTTATTGTTTAAATGTTCTGATTAGGGTTTAAGCCTGTGCAAGTATGATGCAGTTTCTAAGAGTCTTCTATAACGTTTCTAGTTTCTTGCTTGTACCACAATTGTGTGATTGGCAAGTGAGGGCTAGTTGAATAATTCTTTCCGTAGGAGGCGAAACTTTGTCATTCTTGGATAGGCTTGCTTAAATGTGAGCTGCCTAATGATGTTAATTAGTTTGCTTTAGCTTAGATAGGTTTTACCGGATTTTCTTCCCAGAATTCTTATGTAAGTTTTGTAAGCTATGGCCTTTTAGCTGTTGGTTATTGAATAACAATAAAATAAAATAAAAAGACGGTTTGGATGCTCACATACATACCAATTTGGATGCAAGTATACTCCGGAACTGAATGTTTTTACCGTTGTGGAGTATTGTTTCCCAAATGAAATTTCTTCCATAAAATGCATAAGCTCATTGCACTGTGCTAAAGATTTTTTTTTGGTCCGAGTTCTTTCATGGGTGTTTTTTGCTTCTGATTTTAATATTCCTCGTCCTTCAAAATGGAGGTGATTGCGATATTAAATAAAGAGAGTTTCTATTGGGACCTCCAAATCTGCTCACTTGACCTCACTCTATTATGAATTATTAAATGACATATATAACCTACTATAAAATGACTATTAAGGACAATAATTATACCAAAAAAATATTATATTTATTTTATGTAGACTTTCCAATTCAATAATATTAGATTGTATTCCTTATTATTTTTCTTATCTATTTTCATTTTCCAATTTCACTACATACTCATTAAAGCATTCATATATATTTAATAAGAATCAAAAATATGATTAAGATCATGTGACATATTTTTTTTTTTTTTTTTTTTTTATGAAAAGGGACTGAACTTTATTGAGTTAAGTGGGAGGTGGTAGCTCCTTGTTTACAAGAGCACGGATACATTCTGGAGTGTGGTTGAACCAGTCAACACACTGCTCAGACTCGAATGCCAAACTAGTTAGTCTATGAGCAATTCGATTACAAGTTCGGGGAGCAAAACATATTTGAACCTGCTGCAAGCTTTTCCAGGTGTGTTGAATGTCGTCAATCAAAGGCCCATACTCATTGAGAACTGGACATAAACTGGTGATGTCGTGGACTGCAAGTTGGCAATCGGTTTCAATACATACTGACTGATAATTGTGTTGCTTTATGAATTCTAAACCAGACTGTATAGCAAGGAGCTCAATATGGACAGCAGAGCTAACATATTGAGCAGTCTTCTGAAAAGCAGCACAAACTGCTCCACTGGAGGTTCGAAGAATACCTCCAATTCCACCCTTAGTTAGGTGAGGCACAAATGCACCATCCACATTCAGTTTAAGCATAGGTGCCTCTGCTGGCTTCCAAATCTTGGTGATAGAGTGTTTCGGTGCTGCATTAGAAGCTCTCGACCTTTGGAACTCTTCCAACCAGGTCATACATCCGAGTAGAATATCTGAGGAACTGCGCGCAGTATTCTCCCATAATTTAGTGTTTCTATTATTCCATAGACCCCAAATGAGCATCAATTGTCTGTCAAAGACTTCTCCTTTAAGATGCATAGCCTGCTCCAACATCCATTCTTTAAAGTGGAGTTGAGGAAGCAGTAAGTGTTGAAGGTGAAAAGGAAGCTGAGAAAGCAAGATGGAGGCCGTAGGACACTTACAAAAAAGATGAGCTGCATCTTCAATTGGATGATTGCACAAGAGGCATTGAAGGTCACCTTCATAGCCCTTAGTCATTAATCGTTCTCGTGTAGGTAACAAATTGCAGCAGGCCCTCCACACACAAATCCGGACCTTCCCAGGAACATTAGCCTTCCAAATTTTTCTCCACAACTCCTTAAAAGGATCTCCAATAGATGAAGATGCAAGAGCATTACCTAAAACTTGTCCACGAGCAATCCAGTACGCGCTTTTAACTGTGAACCAGCCCCTTCGTTCTAAGTGCCAATAATGTCTATCACGAGTGCTATGTTGACTAAGTGGGATGTTGAGCACTTTAGTAGCAACTGTAGGGTGAAAAACAGAGTGTACCATATTTGGAAGCCATGTTCTCGTCGATGCATCAATGAGATCAGCTACTACCTCAACCGGAGAAGGCATAGGGCGCTGAATGAGATATTGTGAACAGTTGGGAACCCATTGATCTTGCCAGATATTCACACTCAGACCATCACCAATTCGCCATCTACAGCCCGCTTTTAAAACAGGTCTTCCTGCAAGAATACTTCTCCAAGAGAAAGAAGGCGCATCACCGAGGTCTGCATTCCAAAAGTCACTGTTTGGAAAGTACCTAGCTTTGTACAATCTAGCAATAAGTGAAGTGGGGTTTGTGACAATCCTCCAGCCTTGCTTAGCCAACATAGCAAGGTTATATGCATAAATATTTTTAAAACTCATACCTCCTTCTTGCTTTGTAAGACATAGACGTTCCCAGCTTCTCCAGTGAATTTTCTTCTTTTCATTTGTGTCCCCCCAAAAGAAAGACGCACACAGCTTATGTACATCATCACATAAACTCTTAGGTAGCAAGTAACAATTCATAGCATATAGCGGCATTGTTTGAGCCACCGCTTTTATCAGAATCTCTTTACCTGCACAGCTTAGTATCTTGGACTTCCAATTCTCCAATTTCGTTGACAGTTTTTCCTTGATATATTGGAAAATTTGAGTTTTGGATTTTCCAACACGTAATGGGAGGCCCAAGTACCTGTCATGCTCCGTTTCACACTTGACTTCCAATATGGCAGCCAACTCAGCTTTTGGTGACATATTTATGATATATATGTTGAACGCATATTGGTGAGGGAAAACAAAATAAATCCTCTTATGATTTATGACCTAAATCTAAGTCAATCCATTATATTTGCAAAAAAAAAAAAAAAAAACTAAAACTAAAAATATTTAAATAATTAATCATGTGGTACAAAAATACAGAAAAAAAAATTAAAAAAACGAATGATTTTTTTTTTGAGAATAAAAACAAATGATTTTTTTTTTTTGCACAGCTAAAATAGAAAAAAAAAATAGTTCATGGCATTTTCTTATTGATTAGACATTAATTTTTGAAACTCAAGTTTGATTAAAAAATGTATATTTATTTAAGATTTATAGTGTGATTAAATCATTGAAATGACTAAATTTTTTATTTTAAAGATAATAATTTGTTTGCAAATTATATGAGTGAGGTTATTTGAGGAAGTTTAGTGAGTAAATTTAGTATTTGAAAATTTGATAAGAGGTGTAAAAAGCATAGAGGTCAAGCGAGTAAATTTAGAGGTTCCAATAGAAAATTGAGCTTGCTCGAGTTAGGAAGTGGAAGCATAGACATTTGGCTGCATGTTGATTTGGATATTGTGCAGTTGTGCTCAACTTTCTTCTTCATCCGCGTACCTCATAATTTCCAAACAATGGAAGACAACATCTGATTTCAATCACACGTTTTCCTGCTGGTCTCCAACTTAGAATTACAGTGAGAAATCATTAAAGAAACTCAACAAAGCTTCATCAAAGCGGGAGAGGATTACCTATTATTTATTTTTCATTTTTTTGAGAAAATATTTATTTATCTATAATTATAAGAAGATAAAATGTGTTGAAATTGATTATACCATTGTGAGCGTTGAAGTGGAATTTGGGACGGTGGCATTGGTAGCTTTAGACTTGAGAAGTGCAATCTTTGAGGCATGCATCAAACTCAAATCTCCGTTTTTCAAAAGTTTCATCACATGTTTTATGGCAGGTTGTGATGAGTTGGTGAAGAAATTTTGTGTTGGGTGAACAGAAGCTGCAACACCAAATTTCACAGGTTTGAAGTGACTACATCATAACCAAGTCTCATTACAGCCCAGCTATGGATGAATGTGCCTAGTGTGGAGGCATACGGCCTCTATATATAGGGCTAGTTTTTCCTTTCCAAAAGACGAGGAATCTTTGCAAAGTATCACGGGCCGACTTTATACGCAGCGGAATTATCCCGTGAGGCGCCAAAGTTCCTCTGAACCAAGGCCAGCCTATCTTCCTTACTTCCTTGATACTCCATTTTTCTTTTTCTTTCTATGTGCTTTTCTTGTTAACTTGACCCTTTCGACATCGTCCCCTTACTTATTGGGGTTTACCAACGAAAGCTACTCACACATGAGTCTCACATCTTGTGACTAACCGATCACTTCCTTGTGTCATGGATGTTTTCCAAGACACTCGCCCAACCGATAGACTTTCGTGTCATCCCGGCTTGCGCCAGCCCATTACTGACCCGCGTGCATCCCGCATGTCGGTAGCAAGCAGCATGACCGTGTACCGAGATAAGTTAGCATTCTCATTCCTTCCTTGGGTCTTTCCTTAATAGCATGCACACTTCAGTCACCTGCACACCTCAGTCGCTTCGTGAGCATCCCTTGCACCACCCGCTCAGCTCAAGGGCAACACATGCCCGCCTACTTCTCCTCGTGGGCATCACTTATGCAACCACTCGGCTAATGGGCGACACATGCCCGTATCCTGCGCCTCATTAGCATCACTTGCACAACTCACTTAGCTCATGGGCAATACATGTCCGCATACTCAAGCCTTGTGTGCCATCCTGAGGAGCCATCTAGGCCTTTTGGCCTTTCCCATCTAACGAGGCTACCATGATCTCTTCTTCATGACTGTCATGGGTCCAAGGCATATTCTAGCCCGTAGGCCCTTCCTCAAGCAGGCATGCCATCTTGCTTGTTGGCACGCCGCTCAAGTGAGCAACTCATCCTGGATGCCCCTCTTAAGCTTCCTTCAGGCTAGCACGGGGTCGCCCCTCCCGTGCTTGCTGGCATCACTTTGCTTTGGGCAAGGTCGAACCCTAACACATGCCCACGTCGCGTGCTTCGTGGCCAATGAGCACCACGGGGTCTTGACATATCTTCCATAAGCCCACATATTTGTCTAACGCCGATGGCTTAAGGATCGCCCTCATACGAACCTCGTCCCCGACGTCGACCCGCAATATCGGCCTTTCGGCCAATACCGTCCACGAGACATCCTGACTCGTGGAAACATATGCCGCCCCTTTCTGACGACATATGCCCGGCCCCCTAGGTCCCTACAGGTGCCCGGGAGAAGCTCACTCAGTGCCCCATGAAGGCCAGCACCGGGGGTGGTGGAGAGCTTGACACCATGTCTCCCCCTATAAAGCATATTTTACTTACATGAACAAGGTGGGAGGAAACATCAAAATAGCCGAAGAGACTAATTGTCCATAACTAATTCACAGAAACTCCAAATGACATGCTGTCAAGTGCGTTGAACTCGTTTCGACGTCCCAGACATTTCTCGTGTTTTGAGTTTTCCCAAATTCCAAGCCGAAGTACCTCGAACCCGAACTTTCACTTAATTACGACAATGCCACTCGTCCTCACTTTAGCTTCAAGCTCGTCCTTGGGATTCCAAGGCTCACCCCTCTCAGCTTCTCCTTATCCCAAGGCTCGCCCCTCTCGGCATCTTATTTACAAAGTGTCACGATAGCACAACTCCTAAGTGCGGCTCATGACACAAAGCATAGGAAATATTTGTTGAAGAATGTTGACATTTAGTGTGCCTTGTCAAACTAGGATTAGTTCTATAGTTGTAATAGGAGAGATTTCCTACTCCGAGTTAGAATAGAAATCCTTGTACTCTAAGAGCCCTCTTAAGTCTTAATGATGCCCGATATAGTTTTAGGGATAAAAGCAAGATCATCTTGCAATTCAAATTTGAAATTCTTTGCGTGACAGAAATTGGGGAAGAGATAAAGAAAGGACAGAGAGTTTTAGCATTTGTTCTTCATTAAGGATTCCGAACCCAGTTCGTCTTTCAGGGTGAAAAAACAATGGATTCTTGAATTTTATGGGGGAGTTTTTTTTTTTTTGATTTGGCAATCACACGGTGTCCTCAAAGGCTTCCTAGGCCCAGAGACTAATCCGTGCTCGGGGGATCTTGTCAGAACGCTTCCTCCCCCCTGGCCACCAAGAATATATTGGGATTTAACTCCAATAAGCGTCGGCGGGATTCGAACCCGGGTGTGGGGGTTCCACACCTGGAGGCTCTTACTAACTCGACCACCTGTGGTGGTTATTTTATGGGGGAGTTAACGGACTAACGACAGCCTAACGTTGTTTTAAGAAGGAAGGCAACTAACAATCTAATGTTAGCTGATGTGGCTTTCACATAACCATTGGATGATCCTAGAGATCAGGATTTAATGAACTTCACCAAAACTGCAGGCTTCTCAATGCAGAGGAGCTCGATCCCTCTAAGATTATGTACTTTGTAATCTCTATAAATAGGGCTCCTATTATCAATGAATACAACAATTCTCTCCTCAGTCTCTTTGTATCCTAATATCCTAAAACAATATTATTGCTTAATCCAGAAAGGGAAAATTTTCATATAATAATAGGAAATAGCATCGAGAAGCTACTGGATAACAGGATAGGTGGAGTGTTTAATAATAAATCATCTGAAAATTCCATACAAAAAAACAAATACTTGTGCTGATTCAAGATATATAATACAAAAAATCATGTTTTTGTAAATAAATAGCCAACATGGCTTACAATGATCTGAAGTAGCCAAAAACAACAGTCACACACACCCACAAAAGAATATTTCTCATACTGTGTATCAATAAATGCATAGAGAAGTAGAAGATGCACAAGATCAACCTAGTAAAACTTCAACACCAGAACTGCTGAAGCAAATAGCAGAAGAGAAGGCGACAGAGAGTAAGACGGCATGGCAGCCGATGGAGTCAGAGCTGGGCGGCTCCCAGTAGTAGCTGTTGGAGCTCCAGAGCCCCCTGTTGATGATGGTGGTGTGTCTGATTCTGGTGATTCAGCAGATGAGGTGGGTTCAGGGACAGTAGAAGCTGCTCAACAGAAACATGTATTGGTCAAACATCAGTAATTCGAACAATAGAAAAATGAGGCACGGCTATTCATTAGTGATTGAAGGGATTTTACCTGTTGGACTGGCAGATGGTGAAGCTCCAGGAGAAGAAGTTGGTGCTTGAGAGTTAGGACCTGCAAAACACAATTTAGCCAATATATAATTCACAAAACCTAGCAACTATAGATTATCAGTAACGTTCTCTTGTCCATCAATCAGATGAATCTGAATCACAACATGTTAGATGGTTACATAACATGTCAGATTATTTGACAAGAGAACACTACTCAATATATTCAACTGGTTTAAAGTTTTGAACTATTGATGGTACCTGGAGCAGGAAGAGGTGTACCAGTGGCTGCACATTAGTAACATGATCATGTTAGCACTTATTTGAACAGACACACAGAATAATATCAACATCCAACAATATTAACAAAAGAACTTCTTACCTTTGCATTGGAGTGGGACGCCAGGGGTGTTGCAAGCACGAGGAAGAGAGATGGCGAGAGTACGGTTGATTGGTAGTTGAACGGGAACACTTCCAGTTACAAGGAGGCACATACAGTCCCTGCTGGTACCTGTGAGATTCTTAAGTGAATTGCAACAGTCTGCGGTTGGTGCAGTACCGTTAGCTGTACTGTTAGTGAGAAAGTTCATGCAGGGGCTGAAGCTCGCAATTGTAGCAGCAGAGCAAGGGGTACCAACTTGGCCATAGACAACTGGCATAACCGAGACAGCAGCCATTGCCAAGACCATGAGTACCAGACAGGGAGAAGGCACTGAAATCGCCATTGCTAGTATATAGGTGGGAATCAAATTAGTGCTTTTGTTGGAGTTGAATGTTTGCACAAGCTTGTGGTTTTAGCTAAGTAAAAACAGATGGATTTAATGACTTGCTTCTGTTAACTATGGGAGTATTTATAGATGAAGGAGATTAAGAACAAGTGGAACTGTCGAGGACAAAAAATCAAAGTTGGATTTGAGTTTGGTTTTGGAGCTGAACTACCTTAACGAACTCTGTATAAGCAGAGCGGGTTTAAGTAGGTGAGATTAGCATTATTTGACACCTGTGTTTGGAGCCCATCTCCAATCCCATACGTCAACGGTCAACTCTGATGTTTTGGGGCTTCTTGGTTGGTTAATAGCTGAAAGTCTGTTCAAAAATTTTCAAGATAAAGGAATGAAGGAATGTTCATCTCATATAAGAAAAACACTCTTGATAAAGGGTCCAAGTAAAGAATTTAATTTTACAGAGGGTTACAGAACCACTTCTTTTATAACTTCAATACTCATTTGACAACCGAAACTCCTGTAGTTACAACCCATCTGAGGAATTACTTGATAGACTCTACAACAACTGGAACTTCTATATACGACTACGAGAGTCGTACTCAGAAACTCCAACTTATAAGAGGAGATTTATTACACTAGAGTCCAGACCAAATAATTATGGGCAGATCGACCTTTTGTTGATCATAGCTATTATTTCCAACATTTCTCGTGTGCAACACATGTTGTCAATGCAAATACAGAAAGAAAGAAAAAAGTAAGAGTTTGGAGTAGTTCACCATTCTTATGTGGACAGGTGTGATCAAACATGATTCATTGTTCACGATCATACCTTGAAGTCAATTTAGTGAATTTACTTCTATATGAAGCTACCAACAAGCAATAATGTTATTGTCAGATAAAGCTGCACCAATGTGCCTAAAAGTAAGGAGTTAATATCACACCTCTTATATCCTTCTTAATTAGTATTCCAGGTAATTCTCAAAAAAAAAAAAAATAATAGTATTCCAGGAAAGATAAGAACTTGCTATCTTGATCCAAGTGGTTTCCTAAAGTGTCCAGCTTCGAACACCTCAGAATTGGTACGTTAACAAAAATAATAGAAGTTGGTCACCTCCAATAACCGACCTCTAAACTATTCCAACGCAAGGTTAGCCTTTCAAAGATAACTCTATGAAACTATATTAGTAGGAGGAGTTGGTTACCCACCTAAGCCACATCTGTCTGTTTCTCGATTCAATCCCCCCCCTACAAAAGGCACATATCACTCGACCCATTTCACCAGATTAAGCAAAGCCTCAAGTATCAGTACAGCTTTCAGTGATCTCAAGCATTTTGAAATTAAGCCAACTCAAGAACCTACAATGGCACAAAGAATTGAAAAGAGTCTCTTCCTCGTTCTGGTGACCATTTTCTTGGCAAGAGCAGCAGCACAGTCAAGTTGCACAAATGTGATAATCAGCATGTCCCCATGCCTGAATTACATTACTGGGAACTCCTCAACCCCATCTTCAGGATGCTGCTCGCAGCTCGCTACCGTTGTCCGATCATCCCCACAGTGTTTGTGCCAGGTCATTAATGGCGGTGGATCATCACTGGGGGTCAATGTTAATCAAACTCAAGCTCGCGCTTTACCCGGTGCTTGCAATGTTCAGACTCCGCCCCTCAGCCAGTGTAACGGTAAGAACATGCGGATGTTAAGTCTTTGATTTTTGCCTCATTGTAGATTTTAACCTTCTGCTAACTGCCTGTACTACTATATTTATGCAGCTGCTTCTCCAGCTGACTCTCCTGCAGGAACACCCGATGACTCATCAAACACAGTTCCTTCAGGTACAAAATAGTATGATTCTTTCGATTATGCATGAATGAAATTGCAGGCCTAGTTATAAGTTTTCATGTTGGCATTCATATTGTGCAGGAAGCGGATCTAACACTGTACCATCAACTGACGATGGCTCATCAGATGGAAACTCCATCAAGTTGTCTATGACTCAACTCGTTGTGCTCTTAGCTGCAGCATTTGCTACTCTCTCAATGCACTGATTTTCTATTCTGTTAGCCTACCTCTCAGGCTACACATATTCTTGAATACTCTTGGATCTTGAGTTTTGATGATTGTTGATGTATTCCTTTATTATTTCGAATTCAGTTGTTAGAATGCATTTTTTATTTATTCTGACCTCAGAGAGGTTGATTTATGTACTGTGAAGAGACATCATGATTCATGATCTCTTCCTTTTTTATAATAAAAGTTTCTGGTTCTGAGCGTATAAAGTAATTAAAGAGGGCATAAGGTCAAAAAAGTTTGAGGTTTCTTTGAAACTCAGTTGGAATTTTGGAAACATTAGATGTATTTTATATTATGCATTTGCACACTAGTAGCAATATAAAGAGAGAGATCATCATGAGAGAAAGCTAACCTTGTGATGCTAGGATATATACCCCCACACAATGTTCCAAAGATTCGCAGTTGCCACATACATTTTACTCCACAGGTGAATCACGTAGCAATCTTCACCCCAAGTAAAGTCCATCAGCATTACAGAAAAGTCTTTACTATCATCAAATTGTGTCCAAACCTGTTCCAAAAATTAGAACATTGTCATTGTTGTGATCAAATTGGGCCCAAAACTTTAATCAATTATCAGTGTCGAAGAGGGGATAGGCCAAAAAAACAAATGCACTTTTCAATGACAGTAAAACTTATCAAGGTACAGGATTTCAAAGAGTAAAAGTGTTTCATTGGTTTTGTACTATCAAATGGATAAAAATTTATGACAGTACGTATCAAGATTGATACTCTTTTTGGGCACTAAACCAAGAGGGCCTTAAAATGGTTGGCATTGGAATTTATGCTAATGAAAAAATTGGTAAACATGAAATTAGAGAAGCTGGTATTGTAAAACTTAAAAGCTGTTCATTGATAGTACTACAACCTTAAATGTATAGGTTGATAATACAAAGTCTTTTCAGTCTCCATTCTCTGGGTTTGCAAGATAGCATGTGGTTCCGTTCAACATATTTGCTGTATGACAAGGTTTGCTCCTTGGCCCTGCATACCTTTTTTCAAGGTTTGCAACTATGTGAACCATGTGAGGTATTCTCCTGGGCTCTTGATGAAGGGTTGCTGAAACTCAAGATAGATGTAACAAAACTTCCAACCAAGCATCTCTCCGTGTGCTCTTGAATGACATAACTTTATCACTCCTCCAGAAGATATAATGATACAATATCCAATAAATAATAAAAACATTTCCAATCCCACGAGTACAAAGGGCCAAATGGTCACAACCAAAATCAGAACACATCTTTCTCCCCGAAACTTGATGCACACATCAAGAATGTGACCGTGACCGCACAAACTCTTCTAGCCGATCCCACACCTCCAATGCCGCAGCTCTATCTTGGTGTCGCTTATTCTTGCTAATCTGCACATTCATAGTATCAATAAGAACAATGATACAAGTGGAACATAATCCCAGCTAATGTAGCTACAATCAAAACAGAAAAGCAGCTCAAGAGGGGGGAAATTGCTCACCGAGATGATCTTCACATTCCACTGCTTCACAATCTTTGCTGACTCCACACTATCATCTTCAAACCGCATGAAAAATCCCATAACTGCAATGCAATCCAACACAGACAGATAACACAAATTAACTCTCACTATAATGTAGTCACAATAAACTACCTCAATGACCAGACTAAACCAATCCACTTAAGCCAAGACCAAAACTTCCGCTTACTCTTATTAAAAATCTCCACATGGTCCTTGAAAGGCCAGTCCTTGAACTGCCACTCCTTCCCCAACACGAAAACCGCCACCACCCTATCCCAATCCTCAGTCTTCAACGCCGACGGTTTATCCCTAACCTCATACGCCGTCACAACTCTATCCCTATCCCTGCTAAACTTCTTCTGCACAGTAACACAGTCCGGCTTAGCTCCCTTCATCTGCTTCACCTTCACATCCGTAGGTATATAAACCCCATCCTCCAAAAACTCCTTCACATTATAAATCGTAATCAGCGTCTGGAACGCACTCGGCACCAGAATTATAGGCACACCTTCCCCAATCTTCCCTCCCTTCAAATGCATCTTGGGCTTGGGCGTCGGGTCGTAGCCCAGTTCGTCACCGTAGCCCGCCATGCCCCTGTCGTCGGAGCCCATTAACCTACTCTTGGCCACCAGCCCATCCTTCCTCTGCTGCGACTCAATACGCTGTCGTTCCTCCTCCCTCTTCGTCGCCGCCGTCAACACGCCGTAAAAGTTCCTCCCTTTGCACTCCAGCAGCTCCTCGCGGTCCTTCAACGGCCTCTCGCTGGAGTAAATCAACGACATGTAGTCCACGGGGGCCTCAATCTGGTTCAAATCCTTGGAATCGGCGAAGCTGTGGTCCGGGGTGTGGTGAGCGACGTCGTTCTGGTGGTCGGAGAAGGGGAAGTCGTTGAGGGGCAAATCGGGGAATTTAGGGTTTTGAGGGAGGACGAATTCGATGGAGTCGGTGGTGGAGATCTTGCCGGTGAGGTAATCGAGGAGGGGCTTGCGATCGGGGAAAGTGACGGTGGGGATCCCCTGGGTGCGGGCGTTCTGGATGTACTCGGTGTGCTTGACGTGGTGGTTGTTGACGTAGTGGAGGAGGGTTTCGAGGGTGTAGAGATTGCCTTGCTTGGAGCGGTAGGCGGTCTCGGCGAAGCAGGGGAAGGTGTAGTCGGACCCGAACCGGAACTCGTCGTTGACACGGACGATCTTGTCGAGCTCGCCGCGGATTGTGAAGTCGCGGAGGGCGGAGAGAGGGTCCATTGTTGCTGCTGCTGCTGCTGCTTGTGGAAACTGGGTTTGATACGGTGGCGTCGGTCGTCGCTGTTATGAGGGAAAAGGGGGAGCTGGGTTTGGGCTTTGCATATATTTAAATTCATGCAAACCACTATGGGCCTAGTGGCCCGGTCCTTCAGTTTTTTTATAGGAGAGTGAAACTCACACTCTATCTTTTTTTTTTAGTAACTTAAATTTTTTATTTAGTAGCTTAAATTTTATCTTATTATGAGAATTTTTAACCAAAAAATAATAGGAGTGTGGATTTTATTTCCTTTTTTATAGCATATTAGCCTGGTGTTGACGCAGTAAAAAAACTATAATCAAACTCAAAATTGTAATCAGAGGTGGACGGCTAGATAATATTAAGGTAACTTGTTGCTAAAAAAATGTTGACTATAAATATCAAGAATTGAGATTACGGTGAGGTGAGGTACTGTCCGTGTATTGAAGAATATTTGCTCAAAACTTGTTATTATCTAGAAATTAAACTCCATTTAACACAGGTGGTTAAATCATCCACAGCAAGGAAGTTTAATCAAGATAGACAAGGAAAAAAATCAAACTTTAATATCAAGAATTAAGATTAAAATATTGAATTTTAAGTGTTTTAAATCTCAACTCTTAACTCTTGAACTTAAATTTAAGGGTGAGTGATCACAAAATTCTTAATTATTAAATTTAAATGATGTAAACGGTATAGAGTTGGAGAAGGTGGAGAAGGCCGTAGTCGGTATAGAGTTGAACCAAACTTTGGGATTAGGGAGAATAACCCGCCGAAGTGATGGTGTCTGCAACGAAGTTAGCTGCTCGAAATACGACTGAAAGAAATGGCTTCAACTTTGAGGCGAGATAGTTGATGTCATGAATCAAGGATCTGAGTCTCCAGGGGGGTACAGACTTTGATGATGCGGTTGATAACAAGTAGGGAGTGTCCTTCTACTTAGATTCTTGAGATGTTATGACGGAGAGCATGAACTAGGCCATATTTGAGGGCACTTCCTTCAGCAATAGGGACCGAGGAGATGCCAAGACTGTGGGCACCAGCAAGAATTGGGGTGCGAATAGCATCTCAAATGATGAAACCAGCAACAGCTTTCTTGTGAGCTTTAATCGAACTTCTCTATTGCCTAAATTGTTTATGAATTATGAACCTTTTATCATGTTTTATTTCAGTTTGTAATCTCTCTCTCTCTCTCTCTCTCACACACACACACTCATATAATAATTAATACATTATTTATTTCACTGTATCCTTTTCGAATCTGTATCTTATAAATTTTTAAGATTTCTGTTTCCTTGTATCGAACTGTATCCCCATATCCATACCATATATAACGACAAACTTATTTGTCTTCTCCGGTCAATAACTAGATTATGTTCTACGTTTAACACTGGCTTAACCTTTTTGCATATGGAATCAATTACGCGCATACATAGACACAAAATCTCTTATAGATATCTCTAGTTTCCTGTGAGAATAATTGTGACAATTATACATATATGGAGGTAAGCTATTAGCTATATACAATCCCGATCACCTGGTCAGCAGCTGACCATGGGTGATTTGGTCACTCACCGTCCGATTGAAATCGGACGGTTGACAGCTAAGTGATCAGATCTGAGATGAGAGCTGTCAACCGTCCGATTGAAATCGGACGGTGAGTGACCAAATCACCCATGGTCAGCTGCTGACCAGGTGATCGCTGCTGTAGCTATATATAGTAGTGACGAGTTGTCCAAGAGCTAGCAGCCTTAGGCCAAGTCTTTCTGATGATGTAATAGTTTGGATCACGATGAGAAAGTGCAACAATTCAGCGCGCAGTTGGAAGCCTAACACCAGCAAAATAGACTTTATCAAGACCGAAGACCGTGGTTATCCCACACCCCTGGTTCAAGGCAATTTGCCTTGACAAAATGTCAATTGGTGCCATTTCAGTAAACCCGAATTTGGGTAATAATCGGTGTAGAGCTTAACTCGGCTATATCTTGGGTCCAAGTACGGGGGAAAAGGGCTTGCAACAAGGGTAGTGAAATTGGTGGTAGAGGAGTGGACAAATTTGGAGAGAAGACTCGAAGCTCTTGTTGATGTGGACAATGTGAGGTGCTATATAAAACTGGATTTTCAGAAGGAAGGTGTTCTGAGAAAGTATTATATTTACGAGGGTAGAACTAGGGACATGGTCATGTTCAGTCTTCTTTCTACTGAATGTCATGTTTAGTCTTGTTTCTACTGAATGTCAAATTTGATGCGCTTATCAGTATTTCTTGTCTACGATGTTAGTCCTCTTAATGCTCTCCAACTCAGATCAATGCGATGAGTAATATCAAACGTAGAATTCAACCGCTCTGAATTGTGATAATTTAAGGGTTTTAGTGACAGTTGTCAGCACTGATATGCCGGTTGGATGCTAGTAAAAACTCATAGATTGTTTAACAAATTACATATAAGTTATTGACAAAAGATATCTTAACAAATACATCATTTAAAGATTGAATTATAGATTGTTTTTGGGGGCCGAAAGCTTTTAGGAGAGCAAGACATCATTGATTTTTGGGTTAATTACATATAAGTGCATATGAGAAATCAACCCGAAAGCAGTCGGGCCAAGAAATCTGTTTTTCCATATTTCAGTGTTTAGGTAACCTGCTCCCTCGACCCTGTGGATGTACTCTTCCTCGCTCTCTTTTTGGGTTTTGGTGGTCGTGACGACGTCATCGTAGATGGAGCTGTGGCAGAAGATGGTTGGTCTGTTGTAGTTGCAGGGACGAAAACATTCTCGGCAACTTTGGTGTAGGAATCGGAATTGGGGTTTGCATGATTCGAATCGGAATTTGAATTAGGTTAGGACTGGTAGTGGGATTCAGATTCGGATTGGGATAGGGATTCGGTTTGTCGTGTGTTTCCAGTGGAGGAATCCATGGGTGATTGATCGAGAAACTGTGAAAGTGAAACTGTGATCGAGAAAATGTGAAGAAGAAGAAGAGAAGAAGTGAACTGAAGAAGACGGCTTCGTTACCTTCATAGAGGGTTTTTTAGGTCGATGAAATTGGGTGATTGCCTGCACCTAAGTCCAGGGTATTCTTTATAGGCTTGACTGAGAGCCAATTAACATGTGACACCCATATAGGTACAATTATCGGTCCAGATCGGTTTTAATCGGTTCTGTAAATAGTGAAACGGAGACCAAAACGGAAGACATTTTAATCAGTTCGGTTTAGCCTGAACTGAGGATTTCCATTTTCAAACTCGACCCAAATGGTCGGTTCCGGTCCGGATTGAGCCGGTTTCTCGATCTCTCGGGTCAAACCGCCCAGCCCTAAGCAGGACTCTTAAAACTGGTGCTTGTGAGAAAAGATAAAGGGGCATCGTTTGCAGTGAATTGAAGTGGTTTTGAAAAGATACGATACAATACTAATGAAGGTCTACAACAAAAACCATACATCAATTTTTTTTTCTGAATAAAGGGCTGGTGTTGCTGCCCTCAAGCCTTGATATACGGGGGGGGGGACATTAAGCCTAAACCCCTGATTACAATAAGCATCTAGAGAATATCCTGAAATAATATCAGAAGTCTCTACCAAATAAATATATTCAACCAGGCACCAACTAGCAAAGAGTGTTCTATTGGCTACTCTATTTGCTTTGACATAACAGAAAGATAGCTCGATATGTAACCCGATTACAACGTAGCATAATTACTATAAGCACAGCTTTCCTACTATGTTGTCGCCAGATGATAAATCCGACAACACTTAGCTTCACCCTGCCACTAGGGGGTAGCGACCATTTGACGAAGCAAGGAATTCGCTGCCTACCTAGAGCAGACAAGGCACATTGAGTGCACACACAGGCACACAGCCCAACTAGCTCTACACAACAAGTGTAGGGACTTATTACTCGCAAAATGCGCAACCAAACTAACCAACAAAAATAAAAAACAACTATATAGAAAAAAACAACTAGGGCAAGGCCCAAAAGTTGAGCCCATACCCAACCATCAGCCCAAGTAGCATGAAAATTACAGTCACCAGATCGGGCCCAGCCCAGCTTCTGCATTAGTCCCACCAGCATCCTCTCATCGTTGTCGCGCCTCCGGTGACGGATCTGGATCAGACGAGGAAAGAAGGGAGTTTCTAGACAACCACCCCAAGACGCCTGCTCCACTACCGGCTCACCCCCACCCCGGTCAATCCACCGCCGGCATTCCCTGGTCCGCACCCCAATAATCCAGAAGTTTATCAAACACCACCATCTCCGCCCAACCAAAAAACAAGCCGCCGCGAAGCCTGCCTCCCCAGCCTTCTTCTCCACCAAACCAGCGCCACCAGTCACGCTTCCAGCCGCCAATCTGACCCGAAACTCCGACCTGCAGAAACTGAACCAAACCCTCCTAGCGAACCTGATCTCTCCTACTACGGGCCACCGATCCCCTCGATCAGGAGCGAAGACAACCCGACCAGAGGAGCCGCATTCACCAAGCACCAAATCCCGTCCGACGACGGCGTCCATGGACGCGCCGTCGGACGGAGGCAAGCCAACTTTTATGCGAACCCTAGCGTTAAGAGAGAGAGTGGACAAGGGTTTCCACACTAATGGTTTTATGAAATGAACCATACATAATATTGACATCATTTAAATTTAGTAATTAAGAATTTTGTAATTAAGAGGAGCAAATAAAAACTACAAAGGAAAACGATAATGTGGGAGACCACTTCTACGAAAGTTTATATTTGGGTTTACATCATTTAATTTTAGTAATTAAGTATGTTGTGATCACCCACCCTTAAATTTAATTTCAAGATTTAAGAGTTGAGATTTAAAACACTTAAAATTCAATCTTTTAATCTTAATTCTTGATATTAAAGTAAAAAATATGGTTGTGTTTTTGGTATTGGAGGGGTATGGAACCCATAATCTAGCACCTAATTCTAATACACTCCTCACAATTTGGATATCGAATCTCTGATCTAGCATGAAGGTTACGATTGATACTAAATGTAAAGAATATGGTTAGGATTTGATAACATGAGTTCTGAATATTCAATGTAGAGAGTTATGAAGAAAGAAAATGACAGCAAGTCTACAAGACAAGGACAATGATTCAATTCCACTTCATTCATCTAAATGCGTACCAGAAGAGAGTTCCAAATAAGGTTCCATAAATCAGCTTTCACATTCAGTGGAAAGAATACTAAAAATCACCTCGTCTATAGTTCTACCTTTCACAATATAATGCTTTCTCAAAACGCCTTCCCTTTGAAACCCAGTCTTTTCCATGACCCTCTGTGATGCCACATTCTCCACATCAACGAAAGCTTCCAGTCTCTCCAAATGTGTCCACTCCTTGAAAATAGTATCAACCACCATCTTCACTGCCCTTGTAGCTATCCCTTTGCCCCAGTCCTTGGACCCCAAGAGATAGCCAATTTCAGCTCTACACCGATCATTTCCCCATTTTGGGGTCACTGAAATTTCACCAATCGGCCTGCCATCAAGACAAATTGCCTTATACCAGGGGTGTGGGAGGATCTTATCCTTGATGTAGTTGAGCCCCTCTTCTTTGCTAGCATAAGGCTCCCAAGTGCAGAAACGAGACACTACTTTCTCATCTGTGCCCCAAACCATGAAATCATCAATGTCAGAAAGACCCAAAGGCCTGAGGGTGATGGTAAAGACCTCATCACCGCCTTCTCTTCCATTTGATATGCCAGAATTTCCCTTCATTACTACACCGACGATATAACTCAGAGCTCAAATAATGTTTCTGGCAGGAAAGGATGAGAAAGTTGCAAGAGATTTTGGGTCTCAGTAGTGCACTAGTGCCATCGGAAGATACAAAGAAAAAAGCTGTAGGAGACAAGGAGGGTGTGAAGGGTCAAGTTGGAGTCGCTTCGTCTTGTCAATGACTTATGAGTTGAGAGTGGTGACCAAGAAAGGACGGATCGGAGTATAGATAAGGGAGATGTCAATGTATTAGTGGCCGCCATGGAGGACCAGTTTACCTTGGCTCCTAGGCAATTTCCATTGAGAATAAACAAAGTCAGGAAAGTGGACATTATCTTTCCTTTCAGTGTTGTTTCTCTGTTGACAAAGACTTAAAATTAGTGAAATGTTGTGAGGCGTGTCGGCATGATTTTAAAACATCTATGATCTTCTTAATTAAATTTGGAGAACCAACCCTTCTCTAAAGATCACCTAAATATGATAATTTCCGATCCTTTTTTTTTTTTTCATTCTAGTTGGAAGTTGGATAAATGGAGTTTCCCAAACTTTCTCTCAAACCTCCCACTGTCAAATTTGAGTCCTGGAAAAAAAAATGTCTAATTTGTATGAAAGTATAAAATTTGTCATCATTCCAACTTCACTAGAGGTGTCCTTATAAAAGGTTAATACACTTCAAGAAGAATCTTTTGGTGACAAAAGCAGGACTCTTAACTGGTGCTTGTGAGAAAAGATAAAGGGGCATCTTTTACAGTGAAGTAATGTGAACTTTTGAAGTGGTTTTGAAAAGATACGATACAATACTAATGAAGGACTACAACAAAAACTATACATAATATTGACAAAACCATATATTGACATGCATGTTGCGCCAAAATCATAAGAAAAACCAGAACAATATGTGTGTGTATTTTTCAATTGTTGCATAATTTTTGTTTTTTACTCTTAATGATATGTTCTATCAAAGCGTAATAGAAAGCTTCCTATGATTTTCCAGTTTGAAGAATGGGATGTTGTCTGATGTCTTATAATTTGAGGATTGCGCATAGCGGGCCGATACATGCGGCTCAAAAATAAGTCTACTTGAGTTTGGGTTACAGCTTCGCCCATTCCAAAGTCCATAAGGAAAACGAGCCCTTATAGGATTCAAATAGCGGAGACCAATTAGGAATCTTTAATCAATAATCCTTCTATGGAAAGGAACTACGAAACCCTAGGTATAAATATCAGGTTTCAAGGGTAAACAAAAGACAACTCCTTAATCAACTAATCGCACAGATTATCCAAAGTCTCTCCGGAGCAACCTACCATCAACGTCAGTTGAACCAGCGAAGCTAGGGTTACGCCTTAGCAACCCAGCGAAGCTAAAGTCACGCTTTAGCATAACCTTGTTTTTTCTCCTACTTCCCGGTGATTGCTTTGCTCAACCTACAAAGTTGAGTATCAATTTGGTGACGCAAAAGATCACAACCAAAGTCCTTATCTATAAGGCATAGAAAAGAACCTTGTGACGAGGTTGGTGCTCTCCTTGTCCACAACGTTTGAAGAAGAAGTCAGGTCAAGGGATGCCCCGACGACTACACCGCACGGTGTTGGCACGCTCACGCATCAAAAGAAACTGTTTGCTAGCCAAACACAATGTTTATGTTTTCCTTTATTTCATTTTCATTTCTCTTCCCTAGTACTGTATCAGATTGATTTTCAATTATGGATTAAATTCTGTTTAGTCCCTGTACTATGACCATTTTTTCGTTTCAGCCCCTGACATTCTCAATTAATCTGAAAAGTCCCTAACGTCAAAATTTCCATCTGATTGGTCCCTCCCGCGTCAAATTATGAGTTGGCCTTAGGTGAAATGTCCAATATACCCCTCTGTTATTTCTTTTTCCTTTTTAATTTCTTTTTTACTTTTTTATTTTTTATTTTTCCTTTTTAATTTCTTTTTTTTTTCCTTTTTTCTTTTTTCTTTTTCCTTTTTAATGACCATCGTATCCTGCTGCATCGGTAGCGCCACGTCGGCGAACCAATCCAGATCGACCCGAAACCCCAATTCTTGCTCTCCATGCCGGCGGTCCTTTTTAATTTCTTTTTTCTTTTTCCTTTTCCTTTTTTTGTTTTTCTTTTTTCCTTTTTAATTTCTTTTTTCCTTTTTCTTTTCTTTTTTCTTTTTCCTTTTTAATGACCATCGTATCCTGCTGCATCGGTAGCGCCACGTCGGCGAACCAATCCAGATCGACCCGAAACCCCAATTATTATTCTCCACGCCGGCGGCCATTTTCCTTTTCCATCACTATTCTTCTTCTTCACTTCTGGTTTTGGTCAACTTGGCCATCAAAAACCATCATTTCAACCAGACCCAAAATCCAAATCACCATTTTGAGCAAGACCCAAAAACCTCAGGGTCTGAAAAAATGGTAGTTTTCAGTAAAAAGTTTCCAGATTGAGGCTTGATGTGGAGAGAGAAAGTGAGATTTGAGTGGGAGAGAGAGAAGTAGGCTGTGAAAACAAGAGGGGAGTGGTTTAGCGGCGAATTTTCGAGCTGATTGGGATCTGCTTGTGTTTGGGAGATGGCGTCGGCGATGATGGAGGCGAGGGCGGATCCCAACAGAGGGAGATGGCTTCAGAGAAGGTGAAGAAGTGATCGATCAGCTCCTAGCCTCTTGCTTTTGCTCGATGTCCATCTCTGCACCGCCAAGCTAGGTCTTTGCTGGGTTTGGTTTCAATTTGGAGAGAGAAACAGATGGGTTGTGGAGTTTGATCGGAATGGGATTGGTGGGTTGAGGAAGGAGAAAGTAGACAAAATGAAAAGAAAAAAAAAAGAAAAAAAAGAAATTAACAAAGAACAAGAAAAAAAAGAAGAAAAAGCAAAAAAGAAATTAAAAAGGAAAAAAAATTAAAAAGGAACAAGAAAAAAAGAAGAAAAAGCAAAAAATGTATTAAAAAGAAAAAAGAAAAAAAGGAAAAAAATATATTAAAAAGAAAAAAGAAATAACAGAGGGGTATATTGGACATTTTACCTAAGGCCAACTCCTAATTTGACGCGGGAAGGACCAATCAGACGGAAATTTTGACGTTTAGGGACTTTTCAGATTAATTGAGAATGTCAGGGACTGAAACGAAAAAAGGGTCATAGTACAGGGACTAAACATAATTTAATCCTTTAATTATATATGGCAACCAAATAATTATAGGGGAGTGAAATTTGCACTCCCCAAATTGTAAACCACACTCTCCTTCATATTTATAATTATTTTTTATTGATGATGTGTTCTTTATTCCCAAAATTGCCCTCGTCTCTCTCTCTCTCTCTCTCTCTGATCTGAGTGTCGTGGTGCTTGTCGAGGATGGCGTCCACAAGGAAATCTTGGCGCCGCTAACGGAGATCTTGGTCTGGCGGTTGGAGGAAGAGGGCGGAGTGGCACCTTGGATGAGCATGCACTACACAGACACATATGATTGTCTCATTGCTTTTAATTATCTTCATTCCTTTAATTCTATCAAACCCAGTTTGCAACTGTGAACTTTCAATTTGGAGTCTTGAAGGAGTTTGATGTTATTCTGTCCCTTATGCAGACCATACACTACCTTTACATTCCTTATTAACCACCAGTTTACTCACTAGCTCCAGCAACGCACCTGATTTGAACGCAAATCCACCAGTTTATTCATATTAGAGGTGCCCATGAGACTGTTGTGGCCTTGTGGGTGATTGATTTGGTTGGTCAGATCAGCATCTTAGGTATATATGGTGGGTTTGAGAAATTTTTCACTTCTAATCAAAAGAAGAAATTAGCTTTCTTTGGAAGAGAAGAAATTGATTGGCGATGAAGAAACTCAAACCAGAAGAGAGATAAGAGAGACAGGAAAAGCTAGAGAGAGAGAAAGAGACCAACGAGGGTATTTCTGGAACATAGGAAGATATATTATAAAAATGAAGGGGAGTGTGGTTTACAATTTGGAGAGTGCAAATGTCACTCCCCTAATTATATTGGAATACCCTAGCATCCACATGCATGATCTTCAAAACACATAAGTTTACTGCAAATACATCAAGTTTGACATCGATCTGTAGAAAGAAGACTATACATCACCATATCGCAGGTTCTTCCCTTCAAAACTATATATTTTCTGAGAACACCTTCCTTCTGGAACCCGGCCTTCTCCAGAACCCTCTGTGATCGCACATTGTTCACATCAACAAGAGCTTCAAGTCTCTCCAAATGAGTCCATTCTTTAAATATAGTATCAGCCACCATTTTCACAGCTTGTGTTGCAATCCCTTTCCTCCAGTACTTGGACCCCAAAACATAGCCGAGTTCACCTCTACATCGATCATTCCCCGATTTTGAGGACACCGAAATGGCGCCAATTGGCTTGTTGTCTAGGCAGATTGCCCTGAACCAGGGGTGTGGGAGAACCAGTTCCTTGATGAATTTAATGCCATCTTCTTTGCTGGTGTAAGGCTCCCAAGTGCAGAAGCGAGCCACTTTTTCATCAGTGGCCCAGACCATGAAATCATCGATGTCCGAAAGAGCCAATGGCCTGAGGCTGATCTTGGACAACTCATCACTGCTAGAACTTCCCTCCATGTGTGATTATCACAATGATTAGTTAGAATGCTAAGCCTTTCTGACTGGTCAACAATTTGAGAAAGCTGCAAGAGATCGAATTTGTGTTTATGTATGCAGCTAAAAAAGAGGGAGACCATAAGAAATTGCCAAGAAATAAGGTGTATGGAAGTGATGGAGTCGAGTCAGCTTGGTGTCATTGACTTGGTCAATTACTTGGGCTAGTGAGCAAGAAAAAATTATGGCCGCCTTGTTTTACCGGTGCAACACTAGGCAGGTTCCTCATGGTCTTTGGATCTCTTTTGAAAGAGACATGCATTTACAAATAATGAAATAAAAACCTACCAAATTTTATGATCCACAATCGGTACTTATTTTATAGTTTTTCAGTCACCATCTAATACCAAAGCCTAATATTAATTTACTACAAAATTCAAAAAAGCAAATTTTCTTTTCTTATACACACGGTGTGTGGATAATTTTATTGACAAAATCTTCAATTTGGTTCATATGTTTTATTTGAGACACATGAATTGAAAGAATCGACAAAATAGACAATTGTGTGAGAATCAAGTCTTGTTTTCTGTAATGTCAACAAGCGTAAATTGCTAACATTATTACATGCAAAACCAAAATTGCAAGATTTCAAAAACACGGACTCACTCAAACCACCACGAAAAATGCAATTGTCCTAGCCTTTTTTTTATATATATATTTTTTGAAAATAATGCAATTGTCCTTTTTGTATCTCTTATCATCTTATGTGTAACTTGATTCTAAACTAACTAGTGTTAACCAGTAGCGGATCCATGCACAGACTAGGACGGGCTTGAGCCCGTTCGAGATTTTGAAGCCCAAAAAAAAAATTAGATGTATTCATTTTTTTTTAATTGGGGTTTGTCCAGACAATAGAAGCCCGCAGTAGCCGACCCGAACTAACTCCCCACTCCACTCATCGACATCGACTACGGGTCATCTCCATTCTCCAGTGAATCGTCTATCGTCTCTCACTCTCTCACAGAGTCACAGTCTCTGAGTCTCACTCAGTCACTCTCTCCCACTTCCTCCTCCTCTCGCCGCCTGCGGCTCAGCCAGCTCTCCTGACTCCACTAGTCCACTCATCGACATCGACATCGACTACGGGTCTACGGCAATCGTCTCTCACAGTCTCACGCTCTCCCACTTCCTCCTCCTCTCGCCACCTGTGGCTCAGCCTGTTCTCCCTTCTCCACTTCTCTTAGAGAGTCAGAGATCAACTGATGAACTGATCAAGTTCAATTTTGTTTAATTTTGTAAGTTCAATTTTTTTTAATTGAATCCATCCAATTTGGGGCAATTTTTATGGTTAAGGATTGATGTGAAATTCAATTTCGTAGGTTGTATTGGAATTGGATATTTGGATTGAAGCTTTCGTGGATTGAAGAATGAAGGTTGCAGACTGGAAATCAGGTAGGCTGTAGTCAGGATGATTCGTCTTGTGATTCGTCTTTGGTTTCAATTTCTTGGAATTTGAGTTAGATTTGTGGGCTGATTCGGTGACTTGAAGATTTGCACCTTTTCTACTTCAAGATTCGCTGCTTTCTTGGGGTTTCTTTGTTTTAATTTCTTGTTCATGTGTGCATCTATGTATGATCTTGTGCAGGATGGAAGTACTTCTGGACTCCATTATTAGAGTAGCTACAATCTAATGCTTTCCAAGGTACTTTTTTCTTTCTTTTCATTATGCATATAAAATTGTGGCTTATATTGTGGCTTTTGTTTTTGTTAAATTAGTTATTATGAAAAGTAGTTAATTCAAAGTTAATTTCTTAATTTATAGGTGTTAGAGACTTAGAGTAAAATGTCAAATCATGAGCCAAAACCGAAGCGATCAAATTCTTAGAGGGGTAAGGCTCACTATGTCCCCCCCCCCCTAACTAGGTGTACCTTTTTTTAAAATTAATAAAATTCTCTCGCACCGTCGAGATTCTCCATAATATATATATAAATTTTTTTTTTGTTTAAGAAATCCAACCCGTCCAAGGTTCCATTCCTGGATCCGCCATTGGTGTTAACCTCAATTCACAATCAGAACCATACCAATCACAGAGGAAATGGATAACACCGATAACAATTCATTGGCGATCACACTCCGTCCTTACAGACTCTCAGATGCTGAGGATTTCTTGATGTATGCTGGTGATGAAAGGGTGACACAATTCACTCGTTGGAACACATTCACTTCTGAAGAACAAGCACTCACCTACATTAAGGACTTCTGTATTCCTCACTGTTACTGCAAATCCATCTGCATCAATGACCGTTCGATTGGATTTGTCTTCATCAAGCCACACGTAGATAATGACAAGTGCAGAGCAGAGGTTGGGTATGCGTTAGCTGTCGAGTATTGGGGACAAGGCATGGCAACCAGAGCTGTGAAGATGGCCATCATTGATGTGTTCAAAGAATTCACCGATTTGGTTAGACTTCAAGCTATGGTTTTGGTAGAGAACAAGGGTTCCCAGCGAGTGTTGGAAAAACTTGGGTTTCACAAAGAAGGTCTGTTGAGGAAGTATACGATTCATAAGGGCACAGCTAGTGATATTTTCATGTATAGTCTTCTGTCCACTGATCCCATGTCATTTTGTTAAGTTTGAATTTGAAACGATTGATAGTAGCAGAACGTTTGAAATGTTCTCTTACATGATAACCATGTCATTTTGTCAAGCTATCCCCTGAATGTTCTTAAAAGTTTTCTACATGTGTTATGTCAAGTTGCTAGACTGTCAATCGATCTCACTCGGATTGTGTTCTTAGAAGTGGCAGAGACTACTTCTAAGTGGGATTCAAAAGTGATATGTTGGATGATTTTCCTTTTAGCTAGCATCTTTTAAGTCATAGAATTCTAAACCTCTTCAAATAAAATTGTGACTTCTATATATTCTTCCTGCTTTATCAAATGTTCGTAGCTCCGCTGCTATTGTTTTAGATTAACAGTATGATAGTGTGGCTCTCACATTGCCGATCAAGTTACACACCCCATCACTAGTGGATTAATGTCACAGCTTGTGATGGTAATGACCCATTTGTCTTCTAGTATAGGAAAGTTCTGGCAACCACCATCATAATTTGACTGGTCCTCCATGTTAGTCTACTTAACTCATAAAATTCATTGCATTACAAAGTGCCGATACTTATTCCATTTGAGCCTGGAACCATCTCAAATTCCTTCATCCATGGATTCATCCAGAATTTCACTTCGTCCTTTCAAACTCTCCGATGCTGATGACTTCCTGAAATGGGCAAGTGATGACAGAGTAACACGCTATCTGAGATGGAACACCATAACCTCTGGAGAAGAAGCCTTGACATATATTGAGAAGGTTTGTATTCCTCACCCATGGCGTCAGTCCATATGTTTGGATGACCATTGCATAGGATATGTTTCTGTCAAGCCCGAACGGGGCGATGATTCGTGCAGGGCACATGTTAGCTATGCTTTGTCTGCAGATTTCTGGGGGCAAGGGATTGTCACATTGGCATTGAAGATGGCCATATCTAGGGTCTTCAAAGAGTTCCTATTTCTGGTGAGGATTGAGGCTTTGGTTGAGGTTGAGAATATGGGATCTCAAAGGGTTTTAGAGAAGGTTGGGTTTGTGAAAGAAGGGTTGTTAAGGAAGTATGGATATTGCAAAGGTGAGATTAGAGATATGATTATGTATAGTTTCTTATCCACAGATAAGATTATGTGACTGATGGTTCTTGGTGTTTTGGTCGATGCATTTGAGCTTTAACTAGTGTCATATTTCAACAGATATGATTCTCTTTTTATACATGATTTTAGCAATTATGTTTATGAGAAAATGTAATATTGAAAAACAGTAATCTAACAATGTAATAAAATATGCATTGGGAGGATCGAATCTACTCTACGTCTGTGTTGCAATTGCCCTAGCCTTTCACTAGGGCAGTCCTTGGTTCATGTATTGCTTTAGCTCAAGTGTGCTTTACCAGTGAGTCAAACGATATGGGAGTGCTGGAATGGATTCAGTTTTGCTCCAGTAGGTTAGCTCCTTCTCATTTTGATCTGTTGATGTTCTTATTATGGGGTGTGTGGAAAGAAAGGAACACCAGGGTTTGGGAAAATAAGTCAAAGAGGGTTAGTGATGTAGTTTTGATGGCTACCTCTAGACTCCAAGAATACATTTACCATAACAAATGTTGGTGGTGGCAGAAGGAATGCAGGTGAGGTGCGTTGGCAAAGTCCCCCAATTGGATGTGTTAAACTAAATATAGATGGAGCATTTATGCTTGCTTCGGGGGTCAGGGAGTATTGGAATGGTACTACGTGACAATACCGGTCAGTTTCTTGCTGCAAAGGGAAGACCAGTGATGGGATTAATGTCAGCTGAACATGCCGAACTCTTAGCGTGCAAGGAGGCTCTTGAGTTCATCTTAGAACGATCTCTACAACCTGCAATTGTAGAGACTGACTCCTTGGTTATAAAGCAGCAACTTTCTCATGCATGCTGGTGTCAATCTCTCTAGGCTGGGAAGAATTTATGAAGACTTGGGAGTACTGTTGGAGACTCTGCCTAATGTCAAGATAGTGCATACAAGGAGGAATGCAAACAAATCAGCTCATCTTGTGGCTGCAAAGGCTTCTACTACAAGCCAAAATCTTTTTTACTCTTCTGTACCTTCTTTTCTTCATGATGTTATTAATCATGAACCTTGTAATCACTAGTTAATTTCTTTCAATGGTTGACACCATTTATCTAAAAAAAAAATTAAAAAATTAAAAATAAAAACAATATAATAAAAGTAATAAGATGAGGGGAGACACGCAATTGGAAATTTGGATTAGAAGTTGCAACATCGAGGATGAAAATATGTTGTCAACCTTGAATATGGGCTTGATCGCTAGGCTAGGACGAGCATCATGATCGACAACAATACTAGTGATGGTATAAGAAACTCGTGTTGACTCGATTCTCTATATTATAATTATGAGAAGTGGTATTGTCAAGGGTGCGGCTATTGCCACACTACAATTTTCTTAGTTCACCCTACAAACATTTGAATTATTGAAAGACTATATTACCCAACTGCAAAATGACTAATTAGTATACTAATTTTCTTGATGAGGAAAACCCGAAGAAACCCTAAACCCTAAACCCTAGGAAAACCATGTCTGCAAGTCCCCACCCTTCCTACTCCGGTGGCCCTGCCCACTTGCCAAAGAAACCCTCTTTCGCAGCTGTCCTCTCCCAAGAACCTGCGCTCGATTTCAACATTGATGATCTCCCCGCACCTTCTGTCAGCAATGGGAAAGCTTCTGTCCAGATCTCTGAGGCGCCCTACTTGCGGGGTTTGGATCGTTGCAAGACTAACCTAGTAGGGAGATTATCGGCACCCCCAAATGGGATTATGCCCAAAGCCTATGAACTCGCGCAACGACTACGCACATGTTGGCCTGGTCTTTCAAACTGGTCTGTTGCACCTTTGGGAAAAGGTTTCTTTATCCTCCAATTCCAAACCCTAGAAGATATGCAGCGGGTTTGGTCGATGGGGTCGATCAACCTAAACCCGGGGCTCCTAAGATTGATAAAGTGGTCTCCCAGCTTTTCCCCGACGTCGTATAAGAATACCTTCTCTCAAGTATGGGTGAGGTCCTGGGATCTGGGATTTGCGTTCTGGGAGCACCAAACACTGTACGAAATTGCTAGAGGAGTCGGAATGCCTGTAAAACTGGACCCCAAGACAGCCAACCGCTCGATGGGGCTCTATGCAAGGGTTTTAGTTGACATTGACCTCTCCAGGCCTTTACTAGACCAGCTCGAGGTAACTAGAGCAAATGGGGAAGCAGTAATACTGAATGTTGAATATGAATCCATTCCAGACTTTTGTGATACTTGTGGGGTAGTAGGGCACATTGCATCCAAATGCAAAGTCTCTCTCACAAGGGACCCTTCCCTTTCACGGGGTAGATCCAAAACCAGGTCCCATGGTAAACGTAGAAGAACCCGTCGAGCTCCGAGATCAAAAACAAATGCATCTCCGGAAGACATGGAGATCACTTTGATAAGTGACAAACATGGCACAACTATTAGTAAGGATGTCGACTTGGGTGTGGCCACTACTTTGGAGATGAACCCTACAGCTGCAGATACCCTAAAAGCTCCACAAGATTTTAATTTGGTTGCTCAGGGAAGCTCCTCTACTACTAGTGTTCCACCAGGGTTCACAAGTTTACACCATGAGCCAATGGGTTCTACGAGTGCAGCTACCCCTGTTCTGGGGTCGTCCTCTGCCCAAATTGCAGCAGACAATCCCGATCAGGAAGTGGCTTCTAAACTAGTCAAGCATGCTTCCACCATAGAGGTCAATGCTAGTACTAGGGAGGAAGGTGAGTTCACTCCGGTCATCTCCAAAAAGAATAAAAAGCTACAGATAATTTCTGAAAAGGTTAAAGGAAAAGACAAGCTTAATACCAAAACACAAGGCTCCAGTCGCATGCTCCTTAACAAAGGAGCGAAACACATACATTTCTGATGAAAGTTCTATACTGGAATGCTCGTGGTATAGCAAATGATGATACCCAACGGGCTCTAGGGAACATGGTTCGTTCACATCGTCCATTAATTGTTTGTTTATCTGAACCTTTTGTTTTAGTTGATTCTATTTCGTTTACATTCTGGAGATCACTGGGCCTGCGACTAGTTGCTACTAACGATCGAGGCTTGCAAGCTCCAAACCTCTGGATGTTTTGTTCTGAAGCCCTCCAGGTACAGGTCATTGAAGCTAAAGCTCAACACATAACAGTTTCCTTCATTCATGAGGGAGTCTCTAGTGTTCTCACTGCTGTTTATGCTAGCACCTCAATCATTGGTAGAAGGCAACTATGGCATGATTTAGCTGAAATTCGTTCTCGGCACGTTCATGGTCCTTGGGTAGTTCTGGGGGATTTCAATGCAGTTCTGGGTGCTCATGAAAAGAGGGGTGGTAATCCGCCAAATGCTACGTCTTGTCTTGATTTCATCCAAATGTGTTCATCTTGTGAGCTTCAGGACATTCCCACAAAGGGTATAGCTTTCACCTGGACTAATCGTATCACCGAAGTTAGATTGGACAGAGCTCTCGGCAATACTGAGTGGTTTGAGGAGTGGTCCTCCGTGGATTGTTGCACCCTCACTAGAGCCACCTCGGACCATTGCCCTATCCTCCTAACATTCTCAAAACTTCAGGCATTTTTCAAGCCACAGTTCAGATTTCAAAGCTTCTGGTTACAACACCCAGACTTCTCCACTACAGTAAAACTATTTTGGGAGCCTTTGCAGTTCTATGGCTGCCCTCAATTCATTCTAATGTCAAAGCTCAGATGCCTAAAGTTCATGCTCAGGGCCTGGAATAGAGATCATGTGGGAAATATTAATGCACGGGTTTCCCGCTCTAAGGCCTCACTGGATGCTATTTAAGAAGACATCTCTTCTCTGGGTCCATCGGCTGAGAGGTTTAAACTAGAGGATGAAGCTCATTCCAATTTTCTTTTTGACTTGTCTCCACAGTCCACTTTGCTACGTGACAAGGCTAGAATTCGTTGGCTGAAAGATGGAGACCGGAACACCACCTTTCTTCACAACATGGCCAAAATCCGTAAATTGAAGAAATCCATTACTTCTCTGACAACCAACAATGTGATCCTCAATGACCAGGTCTCTATTTCTGCCCATGTGGTACAGCATTTTGAAAGGTCCTTCACTTGTGATCTTAATGCGGTGGACACCGGCCTAGTCAATCGAGTTATTCCGAAGCTTGTGACAGAGGGTGACAACACTTCCCTATTGACCATTCCATCTCCGGAGGAAATTCAGAATGTGGTAATGGGGATGGATGGTTTTAGCGCTCCGGGGCCTGATGGCTTTGGTGGATGTTTCTTTCAGCGATGTTGGTCCGTAGTGGGTCTAGATGTGGTAAAGGCAGTTCAGAGCTTCTTCAAGGATGGATATATTCTACCACATTTTAACTCCAATGTTCTTATCTTGCTTCCCAAACGTGAAGAATCTGAAAGCATTTCTGACTATAGGCCCATCGCACTTGCAAACTTTGTGTTCAAGGTTATAACCAAAATTATGGCAGACAGGCTGAGTCCAATAGCTTCTAGAGTCATATCGGTGAATCAGAGTGCCTTTGTTAAAGGACGTAGCATTGTGGATCCCATTCTTCTCACCTCAGAATGTGTCAATCTCTTAGATAACAAATGCAAGCGGGGAAATGTGGCAATCAAATTTGACATAAGTATTAAGGCTTTTGACACTCTCAACTGGTCTTTTCTTCTGCGGGTACTTACTTCTTTTGGTTTCAGCAATGCCTTTGTGTTGTATGTTCATAATATCCTGAAATCAGCTCATATCTCAATTAATGTCAATGGTCAAGCTTGTGGCTACTTCACCTGCTCAAGAGGAGTTCGTCAGGGTGACCCTTTATCACCCCTACTGTTCTGCTTAGCTGAAGACGTGCTTAGTAGGGGCATCTCCCAGTTGGTAGCTGCGGGGAAAATTAAAAGAATTGCTGCCTCCAAGCGTTTTCAACCTCCGTCTCATGTACTCTTTGCAGATGATGTGATGGTTTTCCTACAAAGTGACACTCGAGGCCTTAGGAATTTGATGGCTTTCATGAAGGAGTACACTTTGAACTCTGGACAAGTTGTCAACAAAGGAAAATCTCACATGTTTCTGGGTAAATATGCTTTACCGCGACAGAACCGTATTCGACGAACCCTCGGCATCCAAGTAGGCAGTTTACCTTTCAACTATTTGGGTGTTCCGATATTTGTTGGTTGTCCAAAGGCTAAGTATTTGGTTCCAATAGCGGACAAAGTGAGAGGTAAACTCAGTTCTTGGAAAGGTAAGCAACTATCACAAGCAGCTAGGCTGCAACTTATTGAGTCTGTGATTCAAAGCATCCTGACCTACAGTTTTCAAATATATGAGTGGCCCAAAGAACTACTGAAAAAAGTGCAGAGATGGATGAGAAACTTCTTCTGGAATGGTGATCCACTTAAAGATGGTTCAGCGTTAGTCTCTTGGTCAACTTGTTGCACTACGAAAGAACATGGAGGTTTGGGTCTAAAGAATCTACTCACCTTGAATAAGTCTTTACTTCTTAAAAGATGTTGGGAGGTTGCATCAAAATCCTCCATGTCAGCCTGCTTCCTGCATGAACGTTTTCTTGCTGTAAGTCTGCAGCCTTATAGTTCTTACATGAAGTCCTCAGTTTGGCCTGGGCTGAAGAAGTTTTGGCATGTGCTAACGTCACATGTGCAATGGTTAGTCGGTGATGGTAACTCTATTAGGCTATGGAAGGACAATTGGCTTGGTGAGGAGCTCATAAAAACCTATGCTTTTGATGAAGCAGTTCTTGCATTCATGGATGACAAAGTTGGCAGCTTTATTGCTAATGGTGAGTGGAGTATCCCTCAAAGCTTCTATCGGACTTTCCCCGCAGCTGCTCAGGATATACACTCTGTTACTATCCCGGCCGATAGCTGCGAGGACTCTCTAGTTTGGACAGAGACGTCGTCTGGTGCGCTAACTTCAAAAGAGGCGTATGTATTACTTGAGAATTCGGCCCACTTTGCTAGCTAGGGTAAATGGATTTGGCACCAGTCCATTCAGCCGCGCAAGTCATTGACAACTTGGAAGATACTTCATAATAGAATTCTTACTGATGATCGTCTTCAGAGGAGAGGCTTTTCAACTTGTTCAAGATGTGATCTTTGCCAGAAACATTCAGAAACGATGTCTCATCTGTTTCTAGAATGTGAGATTGCAGCAGAGCAATGGGTGTGGTTATTCTCCATGTTTCGACTCCAACCTCCTCACACCATGCTGATTCATGAGGCTTTTCAGGAGCCTTTGCTAACGTCAATGAATCACTCATCACAACTTCTTTGGTCTATAGCAGTTTGCAATCTACTTTGGACTCTTTGGACTACACGCAACAAGGTCAGGTTTGATGGATTTGCCTTTCAGCTAACCCTTTTTAAGCAAAAATTTTTACTCTCTTTGAGAGAGTCTGCAGGTTTAGCTTTTAAGGCTATTTCGGCAATGCGTTCATCCTCACTCCCCATTTTTAATCATTTGGGGTTGTCACCACTGCAGCCCACGGCTCCCACCTTCACCCCTGTATTATGGAAGGCCCCTCCTACACATTGGGTGAAGGTCAATACTGATGGTTCATTTCATGACGCTGAACACGCTGGTTTTGGCGGAATTTTCAGAAGCGATGAAGCAGATTTCTTGGGAGCCTTTTGTAATAAGGCGCAAGTCACCAGTGCAATTGAGACAGAAATTCTCGCCGTTATTGAAGCTCTCCAAGTGGCTAAATCAAAAGGTTGGGACTTCCTTTGGTTAGAAACTGATTCTTTGCTTATAGTCCATTACTTTAAGCACCATGAAGCAGTTCCATGGCGCTATCGAGTTAGATGGCTTAATTGCATCCACCTGGCTAAGCAGATGCATGTTCACGTATCACACATCTTTAGAGAGGGTAATTGCGTAGCAGACAAGTTAGCAAACCATGGTGCTTTGCACGGTGGTCCTTTTTGGTGGAGTTCACTTCCGCAATTTCTACACAACTCGTTTGGTCATGATTTTTCGGGTAGATCCAATTATCGCTTTCGTTAAGTGTCATGTTCTAGTTTCTCCTTTTGTAAAAGAAATATTGTACTTGGCTTTAGTCTGTTTTGTTCTAGTTTGGTTTGATTTTCTAGGTTCCGCTAGAATGTCCCAGTGCTTTGTATTGTTCTGTTTCAAGGCCTGGCTTTGGTATAGTCCTCCGGCCTTTATGTATCTTACCTAATTTTCAATAAAAAAAATAAAAAAAAAAATAAAAAAAAAATTTGTCATACCTAGATTATAATAAGGCATTTTAAAATGAAAAAAAAAAAAAAAAAAAAAAAAACTAATTTTCTAAAATACAAATCTGAAGAGAAAACGAAATACACAACTAATTAATTACATACAAAGACTACTTAATTTCTCATTGGATAACATCAATCTTCAACTTCTCCATCCAAATTAAAATTTATTACTATTTTTTTGTCTTTTTGTTGCCTCCTCAACATTAATTCGTTATTCAGTTCACAAAATTATTAGTGTTAATTTCATCAAAATCTTTGCAATACCCTTTGTAAACACTGAAAATATAAATTTAAAACACAAAAAAAAAAATCAATCCCTTCTTCATTACTCATAGTTGTTAACTTGCTAATCTTTTTACATGGATTGAAATAGACGAACATTGAAACTGGAAGAAAAAAAAAGGAAGTAAATCAGATTATGATTTCATTAAGAAACTTTAATATATTTTAGTTTTTTTATTGGTATAAACTAAATGAGAGATTTTTGTTTATTTATTTAGATATGTCATATAAGGATATTTCTGGAAACAGAACCCATTTAAGTAAATTTAATAATCAAAATTAATATGTAGGGTGTAATGAGCATATATGGTGAACAAAGAAAATGGTAGGGTGGCAATAGCCGCACCCTATTGTCAATTATAATTGATTTTTTTTTTACCTTATAACCCTTAAAGATTGGGATTCTATTCATACCTCCCATAATAGTATTTGGACCTCTTTGGATACTTTTTACCAACAAACATCTAATTTTGCCCCTCTATCTTTTCTCTCTACACCTCCTCTCATTTGTCGGTAGCAAACAAATCTTCATTTGAAATAGTTGCAGAAAGACATCAACTTGACAAAGATAAATATGGGGTCGTTAAGGATTTTGCAACCAAGATTTTGCAACAAAGGATATCACCAATTGAGACGAATGGGATAATATTGAAGGCTGAGTTGATTAAAACGGCTTGCTCAATTGATCTTTTCCATATGATTGCTGGAGCGGTGGAGCTTCATAAAGTTGTCTGGGTGGCCCTTTAGAAATTGGGTACTGTTGTGCATAAAGGCTTATTGTAATGTAATGTCTAGTATTTGATTGAATATATTATTTGTGTATATGTGTTTTTTTTTTTCTTCTGTTATGCTTCTGATTTTAGTGAATCAAAAGAAAGAGGTTAGATAGAGAGAGAGGAGGGTAGAGACGATATGGGGATGTAGAGAAACTAGACCATACGCATGGATGAATGAAACTAGATATGAGAGACACAAAATAAGATTTTTTTTTTTTTTTTTTTATCTCAAGAGGGGCAAAATAGGATTTGTAAATGTTCAAAAATAAGATGAGATCCAGATGCTAATATAGTAGGTATGAATAGAAGAACTCTTAATGATTAAGGAACTATTTTAATCATAACAGAAAAAATGTCAAAAAAAAAAAATGATTAATTCATGTTTACCTACATGAACTTTTGGTCAATCTTCATGTTAGTCTCTAAAGTTCCAATTTCATCACGATTACCCTTGAACTCCCAATTTTAATCAGCCGTGTCCAATTCTTCAAATTCCATCCAAAATTTCTATCAAGTGATGACGTGGTAGCAGACAGAAGGGATAAATTTCGATACTACCCTTGTGACCGTTTTTCCACTGTTTTTTTTTTTAACAAAAACTAAAAGCTCACTTGAAAGTGTAGTGGAGAGAGAAAATCTAAAGCCTGAGAGTATATGAAAGAAACCTAGTTCAGAAAACAAGCCGCTTTATGCCAATAGGTAGCTGAGTTGATGGAATGAGACTGAAAAATGAAAGCAAAGCTGTGAGCTGGGCTTGCTTCTTTTATGTTGTTAACAGTAGTGATAGATCTAGCGAACCAAACGCAAAAGAAGACATAATTGGTCATAGCTTCCACAGTAAACTCTATAATGAATCTAACCAACTAACTCTCAATTATCAAAATATCCAAAACTTCCTTAACCCATATAGATTGAACAGAGACAAAACCCAATTTCCAAAATCTCAAATTCAAACCCACAAATGAAACTTGATAACAAAACAAACACAATTGAAAATGGACAAAACCCAGGAGATTTCTCGAATTCAAGCTCTATCTCTTCTTCGGAGTCATACTCCATGTATGGGTCAAGATTGAGGTTATCGTCTTCGTGCTATAGCATGCGAGGAAATCTCCTGGTCCCCAACCCATCTGGACCAGTGTCTTATTGACTCGACCGAAACCCATCAGAAGCCGATGCAAGAAAACTGGTTCGTGAAGACGAAATCCAAGGCGTTGAAGATTTACGACGATTTGAAGAAGGTGAAGCAACCAATTTCACTAGGTGGAAGCTCGCTGATTTCTCAATTTCATTTTCAACGGCAGAAACGGAAAGAAGGAAAATCCAGCCTTGTAAACAGATTGGGATTGATTCTGAGAGACCAAGTCAAAAACCCAGTACTTTTCCAAGCTGAGAGAGCTAAAAAGTCATAGAGAACTGAAGAACTGAGAAATGGTGAAGAAGTGAGAAAATTGAAGAAAAAGATTAGTTTTTTTTTTTTTTCATTTAGGTTTGACAAAGGGCATTATAGAAATTTAGCAATTTTGTCTCTTGCCATGTCATCACTTGACGGAAGATTTGGATGGAGCTTCGAGAATTGAACATGGCTGATTAAACTTGAGAGTGCAGGGGTAATCTTGATGAAATTAAAAGAATAGGGACTAACATGAAGATTGCCCTAAAGTTAGAGTAGGTAAACTAGAATTAATAAAAAAAAAAAAAAAAATTAACCAAATAAAAACTTCAGTAAAAAAATGCTGAAAACCACCACTCTCACAAACATCAAAATACAACAACAATAGCAGTGGTAATATAGGATGGTCACGTCCACTCTATCATCTATGCAATATTTAAGAGAAGTGTTGTTGACAACTACATAACTGATTCTTTTCACCATTATAATCCTCAAAGAATAACAACAAAAAAAACTATGGATAACATTTTAATCAATATAGATAAAATTGTCAAAAAAAAAAATTAACCAAATAAAATGTAGTCTAAAAGTTGCTTAAAACTACTTACTCTATAATACAACCACCCACAATTCTTACACTCCTCAAGTGTGTTGGCATTTTCTAGTTCTAATGAGGTAAATCAAACATGATAATACAACAAGCCATTTTACAATCCATACTCCATGTTTTCTTTTTATTATCCAGTTTTTTTTTTTGTAGTATGGATTGTAAAATATATAATGTAATATACTAAAAAATGAAACATGAAGTATGGATTATAAAATGAAAAGTGTAAATTTTCATTTCCCTACAATCACAAAAGCAGTGTTAGTATAGGAAGGTGAATCAAAACAATTAGTGTTGAAATAAATAAATAAATCATTAGATGGCCCTACAAACATTTGTTTCAAACTGTGTGTGTGTGTGTGTGTGTCAAGATGTTTGAAAATAAACTATTCTCACACTAAGTTGTTATGTCGTACTTGTGGAGCTAAGGTAAGGTCATACTCTTCTCTCTCTCTCTCTCTCTCTCTCTTTTTTGGTCAAAAATTCATGTTCTTGGGGTTTAGAAGAATGAATGTGGTGTAAAAGGTAACAACTAACAAATATGCATAAGATCATAATTAAATTTACGCTACTGGTTATTTGGGGACGTGGGGCCAAAATTCAAGCCCAATGGTCTAAACTTTGACATGCATAATTGAAGAGAAAATACAACACAAACCCAAAGCCCAATGTGAAGAGAATGGGAATCCATTAGTGCTTTTAGGGGTGTAAATGAGCCGAGCTGGAGTGAATACTAAGATAATCATGTTCGACTCATTTGTTTTTTATCGAGCTCGAGTCGGGCTAAAGCTTGAAATTTTTTCCATGCTCAAGCTCGGCTCGGCTTGAATATTTTTCTTAAGCCCGAGCTAGGCTCAGCTCGGCTCAATTTATTGGACGAGCTCAAGCTTGAATAGGCACGTCTTGGCTCATTTGACTTTAAATTTTTTTTTTAAAAAAAGGAAGAAATTTAAAATAATAATCAAAATTTGATGTCTAACCATCACACAAATCCCTTTTGACTTTATTGTAATATATTTTACTTAAATGCTCAGATTCTCTTCTAATTGAAAAGGAAGATAATAAAAAAAATTCAAGATTTGAGATTAGAAAAATTATATTTTTATTTACATTATAAATTTTCATGAGTCGAGTTTTAGTACATGTTGAGTTTTAACAAACTCAAGCTACTCATGAGCTAGACGAGCCGAATATATTATTGTTCAAGCTCGACTCGTTATTTTGTCGAGCTTATTATTGAGCTCAAGCTCGGCTCATTTATCTTACGAACACGAGCCGAACGAGCTAAAATCGAGCTGAATACGAGTCGAACACGAGCTGTATCGAATCTATTTACAGCCCTAAGTGCTTTCAAGATTTTCATTCATTTCCAACCATTATCAATCTTCCTTTCTATGACCAACAACAAGAGAGTTGTCCCATTTCTTCAACTGCACAAACATGAAACATATAACACCAAAATCATAAGAATTTTAGCTTACATAAGGGCATTCCAGCCATGAGATTATGAATTCCTTTTCTAGAACATAACCATCGTTCCATTCACGCTGACATGCAGCCCATGCTACTAGCCTCGGGGTAATAAGTTTTACAGCACTATAGTAAATTAAAGCCTATGGCACACCAGCTACCGCTAACTCCATATTACAGCTAATCAATTTCACCTTTTAAACTACAATTTTAGGAGGTTCCTTGTAGTGCATTCCTATACCTACAACTACTTCTCAGTTTTGGACACCATAAATATGAGTTATTGCTCCGAAGGGGTCATCCAACACCCATGTCACAAGGCCACAAACATGTAAGAGATCCAAGATCGCATTATGGAAAACCCGATAATAGAAAATCAAATTCATAAAATACGTGTAACAATAGGATTACCTTTGAAGAAATTTTAAACTTCAATCAACTAATAAATAAAAGAAGAAAAATTATTAAATTAGAGCTTCTAAACATTCTTTTCTAAAGGGCCTGAACGGTTCAGTACAGCCTAACAACTCGGGGCACCCAATAGAGAGTAGCAAGACCACATGCATATCCTTGCCCAGTTTCATCGTTCTCCACCACTAACCCGTTATCGAGGCCAGTACCAACTAAAGTAAAATTCAAGCGGCCTAGATCCCATATCCGAGTTGTGATAGGCACCTCATATCAGATTTGTCAAGTTGAGATCAATAGTGAATCCTCAATCGGAGCCATCCAAGATTGAGGGGCCACGAGATTGAGAAGCCAAACATGAAAGCGTCTAAGGATTGCTGCAATAAGATGCGGCAGCCATGACTGCTTGGAGCATATCAAAGAAATAGGGGAGGCAGAGTGACCCGTACTCGAGTTGTGCGACATCAGAAGTGTCAGAGTAGATCTCCATTTGAGATGGAGGTAGGTGTAGAGAAGTTGATAGCTAGGGAGAAACCCTAGCACACCCATCTCCTTGTTGGTGACTACACAATCTCATCTTGCGTCTTTTTTGATGATATAACAAATGGACAAAAGTTGTAAAATTAAAATTAAAATGGGCAACAATCTTTTAGATCATCATTTTTTTTTTTCTTTCTTTTTTTGCAAATAGGACTTTCATTGAAACATAACTAGTATACTCACTTAGAATTAGGGTTATCAATGGGTCATGTTGTGTCCGGTTCATGTTGAGTCAATGTATTTCTCTTGTCACAGGAGACAAACCCAAATCCAACCCATTTAATAATCATGTCGAAAAGTTAAATCCAAACTCAACCTATTTATTAAACGAGTTACCCGTTTCCAACCCACTCAACCCATTTAATAAATAGGTTGTGTCGTGTTGGACAAAATGACTCATTTAGGAATTAACATTGTGACCCATTTAAATAAAAAAATGCATGAATATTAAATTCACTAAAAACTTCACAAGACGAAGATCGAATATAAATAATTATACATAATTCATGACTAATTAAATCTAATAATGATGAAGAAAAATATTTCAAGTTGCCAAATTCTAAGATCAAATACTCCAAACTTCCAAAATTTCAAGAAGATATATAGCGTAGTCCATAGTTAACGGCTTATACGAGTTCACTTCGTGTTGGGCCGCTGACCCATTTAGTGTGCAAAAGAAGAGTAGCTGGGGATAATTCTTTCATGCAAGGCATATGTGATTCAAGGCTCAGGTCATGCTTATTATATGATTATTAGTTAATCAATGTGCCACTACGATAATCAACTACCTCACTGTTCGTCAAGATGACTTGGTGACATTCATGCTTCATGGCCTATTTAGGGGCCTATCTGGGATCAGTCAAGTGATTTCAAGATATCATTTAAGCCAATGCAAGTGGCTTTTAAGCGACGTTTCGCAAGACAAGTGCTGACTCAAGACCTCTTCAGTCAAGACGGGGAACTTTGACTTCGAGGTCTGGGGGGCAATGTTTGAACCCAAAATAACATTTTTTCCCGACGAGGGGGACTCGAAGAGAACCGGGCCAATATCGGTGGCCAAAGCAATATATTTTCGATAAGTTCAAAATATATTAGTTAGAGGCTAAATAAGGTCTACTTGGAGGCCAAGCAATCTTGAAGCAAATCTGAATATTCCTTGATTTACTAGTAATTATCAAGATATTTGATAATTAATGGTGATTTGCTTAATTGTCAAGACTGTGCAAAACGGGAAGTTGGCAGCTACATATATGGCCGAGATTACGCGAGTCATGCAAGGTAATTATCAAAGCCCCGCATATATCTCTATCACGGTCGCGAGCGCGAGCAGATTGGGTTGATCAATTAAGGAAGGACACAATTATCCTTCACTAGCCTTCATTATTATGGTTGCCGATGCAATTAAGGGCGTGCACGTACAGTATATACTATCATGCAATCATGCTTGATGATGGAATATATATGTATATGATATATGTATGGTTTAATTAAGGAAGCAGTACCAAGGTGGGCCATCAGCCCATGCACTACCAATAAGTCAACCCAAAGCCATAGGGGACGTGCAACATATGGAAGATATATACATATAATTGCTCATGCATGGCAGATAGGTCAATTAAGGAGTCCTCGCGAAGACATATATTACAATCAAGAGCATATGGAACATATAGAAGCAATTATACATGATTGCATGCCGCGAGCTACGTAGTGCTCGCGAAGGTAATATCCAAGAGTCAATCTTTGTGGCAATTACGTTGCCTGGAAGCAGTTCGCATCCAAGATATTGGTTTCAGAGGCAATTAACTTTGCCTACATTCTAGTGGCGACAGAGTTAATCTTTTATTGTACGATAGCTATCAAAACTATTAAGAGTTTTGATTTGATTCAATGCCAATAACTGTGGCCTAAAATATAGTATTTCATTCCTATTAGGGAAGAGAATCTGCAGCAGCCTATATATAGAGGCTAAAGACGACACAACAATGGATCAACAACTCTTCAACCAATCTCTACGATTGCCCAAGTCTCCCCGGAGCAGCCTCTCTTACCGGTGACCACACTCCAGTCTCAGTCTCTTCAAGAGCCGACTGTCAGTGCCACCAAACCAACCCGGCGACCGTGCTTCCAGTCCCAGTCTCCCCAGGAGCCGACTGTTAGTGCTACTGCCACCGTTACTTCTAGCGAAGCAAGGGTAACGCCCTCGCAACCCAGCGAAGCTAAAGTCACGCTTTAGCAAAACCCGTGCTTCTCCAGACTTCCCGGTGATTGCTCTGCTCAACCTACAACGTTGGGTATCGATTTGGTGAACGCAAAGAGACCACAACCAAAGCCCTTACCAGTAAGGCAAAAAGTCATTTTCCGAAAGGCATAGAAAAGAACCTTGTGACGAGGTTGGTGCTCTCCTCGTCCACATCGTTTGAGAAGAAGTCAGGTCAAGGGACGCCCCGACGACTGCACCCCACGGTGCTGGCACGCTCGCGCATTCAAAAGAGACAGTTTGTACCAGACTAATTTTGGGTGCCAAACAACTATTACACAAAGAATGGCTAGCTATTCTATGTGCTACCATATTAGCATCTCTAGGAGCATAGCTGATCATGTAATTAACATGTCCTCTCATTAACTCTTTCACTTCTTCAAGCATGAAGCCCAAATTAGAGAAATTTGTATGTATCTTCTTGTTTCAATGCATGCACGAGTAATAGACAATCTGTTTCAAATTTTACCTTATCAGGCTGTGTTTGAACCAATTTTATCCCTTCATAAAATGCTATAAGTTCAGTATGAAAAGAAGAAACCATTGATCAAGTTGCCTCATTGGTCATTGCAGCTGCCTTGAACGTGCCACCATGGTCATGAATCACAACTCCCATTCCTCCTCTCTTCATATAAGCAATAAAAGAGCGCACCTTATGTCAAATAATCAAAAATGGTTTATACAAGACAAATTGAGCTAATTTTTTAGCCTCGTGATTCTGTTGACATGAAACTTTTTTTTCTTTTTTTTTGAATAAAAAGTGTCAAAATAAATTAACAATATGAGCGAAATTATACATAATGACTCGTTGTTTAAAAATAAAATAAAAAGAGCAACCTCACTTAAACCTACAGTTGGGAAAAATAAATGTAAACTCGTACCTAAACTAGTATTTGATACCATATCAATTATTTTCAAGCCCAATAACATACGGTATCAGCTGTGAGAATGATAACAACATCGATGGGATGGTAAAATGAAGTCTAGCTCAACTGATTGAACTTAAATTAGGTATATATGAGTTTCGTACAATTGTGTGGCAGTACCACTTTGGGGCTTTGGGCCATCAATTTTTGGCTTCCCTTCATTTGTGATATTAGTCTTGAATCCTGATGGTGATAGTTGCCCGCAACATAAGCCAAGAGACTGATTGCCCCTTTGGGGAAGGCCATCATAGATAGTTTTTGATATGATGTTGGCACAGAAAGGAACTCCCAATTTCACATGTGAATGAAATGTGTTATTGTTATTGAATTCGGAGTAATGTTATATGTATCATATTTATTTCATCGATTAATCATGTTATAAACTTTATCTTGCATTAAGTTCATTCGTTCGTCATATGACACAATGACATTGATGTTTTACAAATATAACCAACAAATGAAATCCGTTTTTGTTAAATAAAACTTTTTTTTTTTTATCAAATAAGAACTTCATTAATAATGAACTGATTACAACGAGTTTTTGGCGACATCTCTAACACAGAAACGGCCACTAGACTTCACACTGGAACTCTATAATGACTGACTCCAAACTTGCACTACAACTGTATGACAAAGACAACAAGTGCAGGAGCAGTGAATCCTTGACATCTCACCATTCGTCCAGCCAGTAAGTACTCTAAAGCTAGACAACTCACTTGTGTCAACATTAACTCACCAACCAGAGTCCTCCTGACCAGCTTTGATCGACCAAGCCGACACTCGTTGTGACCTAAACCCGACCAAAGGTTTGCCGGACATTCAGACCTGGGACTAAGGAAACCCAACACCGTCACCACCCTATTGTCAACACCGTTAATCCTCAACTGCTCCAAATCGCCATTGCCGACACTCATTGTGACCTAAACCCGACCAAAGGTTTGCCAGACATTCAGACCTGGGACTAAGGAAACCCAACACCGTCACCACCCTATTGTCAACACCGTTAATCCTCAACTGCTCCAAATCGCCATTGCCTCTGACCCGAACCCAGACAGGAACGACCCACTAGAAGGCCAAGGATGATTGTCTATGCAGACATTTTCGCCACCACTACTGACCTAACTCCAGAACAGGAACGACCCTCTAGACAGCGAAAGAGAAGATTGTCTCTACCACACCCTTGATAGTGCCTTATTACCAACAAACACCGACTGCCAAGAAAACAAAACTAAAAACTTTAAAACAAAAACAACACCTAATGGACCTAGGGAATTACCCCAGGCCCAAATACCACCAAGCCCAGACTGAGGCCACATTCAGATTAAGTCCAAGCCGACGTCGCCGTCAACCAAGCATTGCCGGCCAATCTCCAACAGAACACATCCCCCACCCCGTAGCATAACCGACCAGTCACCGCTGCAGGAAAGCCAGCCACTGCCACCGCTGGATCGCCGGAACCACAACCCTGGGACACCCCACTAGAACCCGACTGGATCCTCCCTCTTCAGCGAAGATGGGTCTGTAACCCGACCCCTTCAATCCATCTTCCGCGGCCATCCAAGCAACAGCCATCGCCTCCCCGCAGCGCTAGATTCGCCGATCCACCCATACTCTGCCAACGTGGTCACTCCAGATCGCATCACCACGCCGATTCAACCCCAGATCGCATCACCACGCCGATTCAACCCCAGATCGGATCCGTCCCATAAGCAGATCCAATAGGACCACCCAGATCCGCCACCACGACCACACCGAATTGGACACCACCCAGATCGGAATAAACCCTGCTGCCAATTCGAATCCATCCACGCTGCAAAGACAACAACCAAATCCGACAACAAGCCGCAATCTCTCCTATGCCTTACCTTACCCACTACCGCCATGATCTCTCCAAACCAGATGCAAAACATCAGATCCACACAAGGATGACAAGGCCCGTCCGACGACGGCGAAAGGCTCGCCGCCGGACAGGAAGGAAGAACATGCTTTTTCGGTCTTTTCTAGGATTTTTCTCCTCTTTCGCTTCCTGAACTTTTTTTTTCGTCTAAAGCATTTGGTCGTTTGTTAAATAAAACTTCAACAAAAAAATTTATGATATTCATTAATGATTCATATAGACAAACAAACGATAATATATTATAGGGTTTTTGTCCATTTACCCCATTTTTAGAGATTTTTTTCCCACTTACCCCATTAAGTTTTTTTAATTCCCTCTTACCCAAAACATTCTAAGGAGGTCTTCCCTAATACCCCATCAAGATTTTTTTTTTGTTTTTTAATTTTTTTTTTAATACCATTTTACCCTCACTCCTTTGTTACTTAGAGAGAGAGAGAGAGAGAATGGAAGAGAGAGAAACCATAGGAGACTTCGCCGGAGCCCCGTCACCGGCCGCCGGAATCCGGTCAACTTTCGCCGGAATCCGGTCAACTTTCGCCGGAATCCGGTCAACTTTCGCTGGATTTCGGTCAACTTTCGCCGAATTCCGGTCACCGGCTGCCGCCCACCGGAATTTGCTGAAAATCTCATCGGAAAGGTTTTTTTTGCCCCCAATAGACATCTATTGCCCCTAATAGATGTCTATTGCCTCCCAATAGACGACTATCAGCCATGTATCAAGAACCCTATATTATATGTCACATTTTATGGTCAGTCATTTTGAATCCATTGTATGAGTGCTCAACTCCATACCATGTTTAAGACCTAACAACATCTACATCTCCACGGACATGGCATTCGAAGGGCGTATATTGTTCAAAGTCATCTTTTAAGTCCCTATCAAAACTGTCTAAAAATTTCTTTTTCCTTTCTTTTTTTTTCTCTTAATCTTTTCCTACATCTCTTTTTCATAAGTAGGGGCATCTTCCCCATCCCCCTTCTGCTTTCTTTTTATCTAGATTAATTTTTCTTTATATATCAAACTTTACGTAGCCATCACAAACATCGTTAAAAGAAGTTGGAATCCTTCAAGGTACAAATCCAAGATCGAAGAAGTTGGAAGCGTTGAGGGCATAAACCCAAACTCCATTATTCATTCATTAAAACTTAGTTCTAGCTGTTTAATGGCTTCATGGATCATCAACGGTCAACCTTGATCTTACTTTTTCTTAATTTCTTTGATGGTTTGACAACACAAGGGCCATGTTAATGTCCAGTCCAGTTAATGTCCATGTCCTTTTCTTTAGTATATCATACTCAATGCCAACACAAGGGCCTATGCTAAACACAGGGACACATGGTTAATTGGTTACTTGTTCTAGACAATTTTGAAAAGAAAAAAAAATTAAGACAAGCAGCTTGAAGTAAATTCAATTGTGGAAAATAATGAGAGAGCTAGATCAGGTTTGTCTGCTTCAATATTCTCCGCCATTGAATTTAATTTTAATGGTAGCTGAGCATAATTGAATAAGAAATTAGTTGAGCACTAAACATGACTATCCAAACTAGTGTCATGTTACATTCAAAAATCTAATAACTTACTTTTAAAGGAAGATAATAATGCAACAGTAATAGACTAACTCTAGGTGGTGGTGGATCAATCTACTACTGCTGTAACATTATATGAACTTAGTTAACCATAAAGAGCTCACATTTATGTATGATCCTATAGTATTAATACGTTAATGAATTGTAAATTTCTCTTGTAAGGGGATATCTTTAATGTGGACCCAAAGGATGTGGATCACATACGGACTTGAAAATCGCAAATCTTTAACCGACCCATATGCCTACATTTATGACATTTTTACTTACTTAGAATGAGAATGAAAATAAAGGGAATAATTCCTGTGTATGAGTTTTCTTATGTACTAACTTATATAGGTATTAGAATGAGTGTATGTCCCACCTCATTGTTAGAAATCGATTCTTGAATAACCCGGAGTTTGATATCCAAGGCGTGGGGGGGGGGGGGTATGGGTTTAGGAATTAAAGCCTCATAAATGCTTTTTTTTTTTTTTACCTAGAATATCTTTACGTATTTACAATAACCCCAGTTTACCCATAACCTTAGAAATATATATTATACACATCTCTCAAGAACATTTATTTTTGTGGGGGATATTTTAGTAATCAAACAAGTTTTAATTCCGATTCATGAACATTAGTAAACAACATCAATTGTAACTAGTTGTATTCCTATTCCGATTCCATATGGTAAGTAAACCTTTTAATGGAAATGAAATATTCCTATATTGATTCTGTCACACCCCGAATTCTGAATTTAAGTAATTCATATTCGAAGCATGAACCTCAAATACCCTGTTTATAATCTCAGAATTTTTTTCTCAAAATCAACAGCACATTACACCTCTCGATAATTACATAAACCAAATCCTCAAGCTACTTATTACAGTACACTCTCACCAAAACAAATTATAAAGCTCAAGAGAGCACAATTCTCCTCACAAAACAAATGCTATAAATCTAATACTAATACTCTAAACCGCACGATCACTGCCCTGATTCTCCTGACCTGTAAGACTACCCGCTACACAATTTGAATAGTGTACCGGGAGTTGCAACAACACAAAACCCGGTGAGCTTTTGACAGCCCGTATGAGCAAACAAGAAAGAACTGTTGATTTATTCAATTATATTTATTATAACTCAAGTAAACAATCGACGCACTCACAATGTAATTCCAAAAATCAAAGAAACATATATAAGCATATTTATTCTCGATACTTCTTTTAAAACTCAGCGTTTGACTGATCACCACCAACAAATATTGCAACATTAATATGTGAAATAACATTAAAGCAAAGCATGCTTGATTCTCTTTCCACTAACACCTTCACATATTAACAATATATCACAAATAGATATTTGATCAAAATAATATAAGTACACTTTTCTTTTTAGTGAATTTTCGGATTAACTGGTAACAAATCATAAATACAAGTGCTAGGGTCCAACGTACTATACCCAAAGCACGAGTAAGCCAGGTTGACTGGTAACAAATCACAAATCCACGTACTAGGGTCCAACGTACTATACCCAAAGTACGGGAAAGCCGCAGCATACTAGGGTCCAACGTACTATACCCAAGTATGTATACTCAAAGTAAGCAACCTTCCTAAGAGTATAATAGTGCACTATCTGTAGGGACTAGGGCCCAAGGCTAACTTCCACATAACACCAAAACACATTTACCAGTAATTCACTTAAGCACAGGGTAGTAGATAACACCCGACTTCACAATTGTACTTCTCAGACATAATCAAAATCACCAAAATACAATCTTTATGATTTATAGATCGTATATATGTATATGTACACCCACATAAAGAGACATATTATTTCAAGACAAATCTTTATTTCTTAAAATAATTTCCACATATTCACCATTGGGCATATAAAATAACTTTCACATCACATTATCAACATTTCATTATTCAACAATTAAATGTGAGATTAATATCTTGAATAATATCCAAATCCATTCTCAATCATTTCATCACACCAATCACACGTCAACCAATATATATATTCCACGTAAATATATATATACGTAATCATCCGCTCAGGGATGACCACTAATACCAACTATAGTTCAAGCATAAAAACCGTGAAATTCATTTGTATAATAAAATCATTTTACTTACCTATGGACCGTAGTTGATCAAGTCCATATGATTTAAAACAAATATTTATTCCATAAATATTTTCACACAATTATGACAAAAATAAAGTAATTAAATTTATTCAGTTCGTAATATGAACCACGTGAGGTTTACTCACCTCTAATCCAGCTGCGTCTTCTTAACAACTAAAACAACAATTTTCCCGAATTGTCCGCCAAATCAATCCGTCGATAACCTAATCCAATAATGATCTTAACTTAGCCAACAACTCATAAATGTAATTAAACGACGATCCAACGCTCAGATTCAAATTAAACGATGATCCAACGGTCGGATCCTCACGGATCGCCTTTAGGATCATCCTCCAAAATTATCACGAAGATCCAACGGTCAGATCTTCCTGAATCGCCTTTACTAACATCTCCACAAAATTATACGAAAATCCGACGGTCGGATTCTCACGAATCGCCTTCCGAATTACTATTCAATTATACGAAGATCCAACTGTCGGATCTTCGCCCGTGACCTCACAAAGTCACCGGGACAGTCATACGATCAACATATTAAAATTTGAAGTAAAACCGATGGTCTGATCTTCGCAGATCGTAAACCGAAGATAAAACGTAAAAACCGTAAATAGTAACGTAAAAACGTAAATCCACTATTTATCAACTTTTTCTAACATGACCAAGTTATATATCAAAACGCTCGTATGGATGCATAGATCATCGCCTAGATAATGAAAACTCGAAATATGGTCTGATACGCCGCCACAAGCGGTGGTCAGTGGGCGGTCAACGCGGAGGTCAACGCCGGTCAACCACCTCCGATGGCAAAGTGACCAACTACAAACTGGTTCAAAATGAAAGGGTGATCGACTTCCATACCTGGAGCTAAGTCTGGTTTGGCCTAGATCGTCCTAGATCAAGCTTTGAAGTTGGATTAATCCGGAGCGTCTGATCTGATTCCAGATTGAATCAGAGCCGTCAAAAAAGTCAAACCTTGATCAAGCGCTCTACACCCAAAATCGTCATGCAAGGCTTAGATGGGGATGATCAGGGGGAGGAGGAGATCACGAAAATGGGGAGGATCGGCCCGTGCAACGCCGGCACGGCCAAGATCCGGTCGGGTCGAATGCTAGGCTCTGGGGGGCTTCGATCCACGTCTGGGGGCAGTGTCGATGCAAGGCGATGGCACCAGGAGACTGGACCGCTCACGGCGAAGCCAGGGATGGCCGGGTCGTGGCCGGAGAACGCCGGAGGAGGGAGATGGGTCCGGGTCGGGTCAGTCGGGTCGGCTGCGTAGGGAGGAGAGAGAACGGAGAGTTTCAGGGACCAAAATGCAATTTTGAGAAACTTTCGTCCTTCCGAAATAAATCAGATTTTCCACCTATTTATAGAAAAATCACAATTTTTAAATATTCATAACTTATTCATACGAACTCCGAATATTGCGTTCCACATATGCACGCGATCGTATCGATGAGTTCTACAACTTTCATGAAAGAAGTTTTCCCAAATTCCGTACGTATAAAAAGTCAACTTTCTCGGCCCCCCTAAAAAAACGTTCGTTTTCGAAAATAAAATCGTTCGAACTAATTCCACAACTTCTCCAAGCTTCGTACTCGCTCCTACTATCGTGAAATCATTTCTAAAAATCCATGGAATTTAATTTGGATTTTCGGGGTATTACAGATTCATTCCTTCTTTCATTCTAATTGTCTCCAATTAATGATTTTTTTTTCATTCCAGTTAAGTAAACTTGTCATTAGATTAATCCTGAAATTAAAATTTCTCTTACTGTTTTCAAGCTAGACGTCGTTTTTTTTGGCTCAATGATGATCTTTTTAAAAAAAATAAAAAATTGAACTATAATAAAAAAAATAAAATAAAAGGAAACAGGAGCTTGATCAACTGAGGTTTGAGAGGGAAGATAGAGAATTTGTGAGGTTTGTGATTTCAGTTTTTACTTCAAAGCAATCGTACGTTATAGTTGAATCAGGGTCCTAAGTTCTTGCTTTATTTTTCGTTCCTAATTATTCACATGGTTTTACTTTCTGTACTATCACTGAAAGGAGTAAGAGTTCACTTATTGCTTAAATAATTATTATTTGGGCTAAATACTAGTTACTACCCTGAAGTTTAGGTCCGAAATCAATTCAGTCCATGTAGTTTCAATTTCATCCAAAACACCCCTGCAGTATCAAATCTAGTCTAATAGCTCATTCCGTTAATTAGGGGTGGGCAAAAAACCGATTTGGACTGAAAAACCGGCCGAACCGGACCGGAATTCCGGTTCGGTAACCGAACCGCTTGCAAAAACAACTGAAAATTGCATTTAAATAACCGAACCGGATTTTTCCGGTTCGGATCCGGTTTTGGTGATTCAAACCGACCGTTAAAAACCGAACCGCCCGAATTAAAAATATATGTATATTTTTGAATTTTTCCCGAACCACCCGCTTTATTTCACGTGCACCCACCCACTAACTCAACACCTACTATAAATAATAATAATCCTAGTAGCTTTTCCTCCACCCCCTAACTTAACACCTACTATAAATAATAATAACCCTAGGTAGCTTTTCCAATTATCTCAGTATCTCACCTCAGCCGTCTCCCTCTTCTCTCTCTCACTCCTTTCTTGTCTCACCAGTCGCCCCTCTCTCACCCGCGTCACTCTCATCCTCTTCTCTCTCACGTCTCAGGCTCTCAGCCCTCTCTCTCTCTCGTCTTAGCCCTCTCTCACCCTCTTCTCTCTCACCATTTGCATACCAAATTCAAGCCGTCAACATGAGGTCCACTGCGTCATCAGATCCATCCACCACGTCATAGCAGCTGTGCTTCTATCTCTCTGTCTCTCTCACAGTCTTCAACCCTTGCATATCTTCTCTATTTGGGTTTGTATATATATATTATTCAAATTATGGCTTATGATTTTTGAATTATGTGTTGCAGGGAATCATAGCAGATCTGGATCTGGAGGGGTTGAGATGAAGTGGGAAATTTGTTTTGTAAATCTTGTAAATGATATGTTGTTTGTAATCTTGTAATCTGTAAATCTGGGCTATTGCTTGACCAAGAATCTCACCTTCTTACGATCAATCTATAAAAAGTATATAAAAGAAAAGATAAAGCTCAGAAAATTTGGTAGTTATTTGTTAATTTTTTGCTATATGAGAAATAGGGGTTGAAATTGGGTTAATCAGTATAAAAATTATAAGTTAGTAAAGGCAAATAAAAACAGACATTTGAGAAAAAGGAAAAAAAAAAGCCCATTAAAATAACCCGAACCGACATGGGCCGACTCGAAAATTCGGCCCAACCGAATATTCGGCCCAATCATTTTTTAGTCGGTTGTCGGTTTGGGCTTTGGGCCTAACCGACTGTTTCGGGTCGGAATCGGTTTGGGCCTGAAACCGACCCGCCCCGACATATGCCCACCCCTACCGTTAATTGAAACCGTCAGTATCTGACGTGGCATGCCAAACTCAACAGTAGTGGGTCCCACTTGGAAGGGAAATTTCCAAAATTGTCTTTGGCTCGTATTTGACCCAGATTACTACCAAAAACCCTATTACGCGTCCCATTTCCCGACCTTCCTCCTAAAACTATACCAAATCCAAAAAAAAATAGAGAAAGCAAGAATCCTCACTCTCTTGCTTTGAAACTGAAAAAATGGAGAAGGCTGATTGAAGGCGCGAAGAAACGAATGCGTGTGGCTTGATTTGAAGAAGATTTCGAAATGGCCGGCAATGAGATCGACGTTTGGATACCCAGAAAAACAAATGGTGGAGATGAAATTCCTCATTACGGTGAGTTTGGTGTTTAGAGTTTTGGATTTCTGTTTAAAATCTTCTAAATCGGATTTGGGGTTTTGAAATTTCGAAATTGGGGAAAAAGGGATGTGTTGGGTTTCAAATCTTCGATATTGGGATTAAAGGGTTTTGGTGTAGGGTTTGTTTGAGGTTTAGTGTTTGAAATTTATGATTCAAAATTTTGATCTGGGAAAAAAAAAAAAGGTTTGGGTTTAGGGTTTCATATCTTCTGGGGTTAGGAAGTGGGTTTATGTTTTCTGGGTTTCATATCTTCTGGGATTAGGACCTGGGTCCATGTTTGCTATATTCTTCACTCTCTACTCTATTCTAGGGAAGCAACCCAGTGACGCTGGTTTATGCACCACGCTCTGTTGCTGTGAAAGAAGCACCAACTGAAACAAATGGCTTCGATTTCGATAGACTGCTGCCAACTGCGGCTTGGGTGAGATGGGCATAGCAGCCTTCTGAAGTTCAGCTTTTGTCTGTAAACAGTTTGAATTATGTGGTGTTCATGGGAAGATGTTCGTGATGGAGGGACTAGTCGTGTTGATGTGATACCCCGGACCTAAAACAGTGGGGTTTTATTTTTAATGGTACTTTTGTTTGTTTTATTATCACTTATCTGGTGCTACTTTGGTCTTCTCTTCTTTTTTATTTACTTTGATTTAAAGGTTTTGGTATAAATATATTTTATATTTATGTGTTGATTAGGGGAAGTGGGGACTAAGGAAAAGAAAGGAAGAAAAAGAGGAGAAAGAAATGGAACAGAGGGAGAAAGGAAGAAAGAAGAGAAGGAAATAAGAAGACCCTCCTTTTCTTTGGGAGGGGCATGCTGTTATTGGAGAGAAAAGTAGGAGAGGAAAGGGAAGAAGCGACGGGAAGGAGAGAGAGAAAAGAAAGAAGAAGAAGAAAAGAACAGAGAGTACACGGGAAAGAGAAAGGAAAGATGGAAAGAAAAGAAAGAAGAAGAAGAAGAAAAGAACAGAGAGAACACGGGGAAGAGAAAGGAAAGAAGGAAAGAAAAACAAAAGAGAGAGAGGGAGCACAGTAAATTAAGGTATTGGTGAAGATTAGGAGACTAGCTTTGTTTTTGGGAAATTACCTCCTTGCTAATTAGTTGATCTTTACTTTAGCGTGTTCCCTTCAATGGAGTTGTGGCCGGACATTTCCAAGTTCATTTTATGTTTATCATAATTACAGTAGGCATATGGTAAACCAGTTATGAGGAGACCCTGACTGTTAATTTCGGTGCCCAAGGTTATGGGTTCATTTTTGTGTAGCATATATTTTCAGTGCAGTCGTCTGATGTGTTCATGAAAAAGTAGGTTGACAGTTTGGATTTGGGTGCATATATGTTGATTAATAAGTGGTCTGATGCATATATTTTTTGTCATTATTTATGTGAGTGTAGAAAAAGATGGCTGAATTGAAGGCATTAAGGAAACAAGAAGCCAAAGCTACTGTTGCCACAACTGCACCAAAATCCAAAGCTGCTGCCACATTTACCTCGACAAGCACAAGGCCTCCGGCCTCAACTAAAGCATCAAAGGGCCAAATTCCAGTAGCTTCCAGATCATCTCAGAGGATCAGGGACAATGCCAAACAAGGGAGAAAATAGGAAAGAGGAACTAGAATGTCACATTAGCAAGCCCTACCATTTTTTTTCCAACAATGTTTTGTGTAACTCGGTTGGTAGCTCTAATGCCATTTTTGTTAATATGATTAGAGCTATTTGAAATGCAAACTTTTCTAATGTTGCAAACACATTTGGGCTGCCAAGTCTTTTGGAATTTAAGAAATTTTCATGTTTTGTATGAATGTTGTGAGTTTTGAGAAGTTGTGAGTTTGTATGAATGTTTTGACAAGTTGAGAGTTTTGAGAAGTTGTTTTCAAAAGAAAATGTTTGATGCTAAAGCCATATTATAATCAAGTACATTTCAATTATGGAGTTGTCTAAAGTTTTTTTTTGGGGGGGGGGGGGGGGAATTTAAAAAAAAAAAAAAAAAAATTGAAATAGGGGCTGTAATGGTTAGAATAGAGGTAGGGGCAATTTTGGATTTTTGCCTGATAGGTGGGGCCCACAAGATCTGACGTGGCAGGCCACATAGGCGAGTTAATGGATCCAATTTACGGAATGAACTATTAGATGAGATTTGATACTGCAGGGGTGTTTTGGATGAAATTGAAACTACAGGGACTGAATTGATTTCGGACCTAAACTACAGGATAGTAACTAGTATTTAGCCCTTATTATTTTTATTTTGTATTACCTTGTCATCCGCTCACAAAAGGGGGGGAAAAATCTTCATACATATGTACATACATTGCATCATTCAGTAATGATGTTAGTCGAGCTTCTTACATACTCTTTTTTTTTTCTTTTTTGATAAAGACGATCATAGGGATTTTCAATAATATAGAGGTAAGGTCAGAATGACCATTAGATATCATTTCGCTACATATAGACAAGACCATTCATTTGACATGTCATGCTCACTTATTGAAAACGAGCCTATTCAACTATGAAAAAGAGCATAGTAATAGGCAAATTAAAACAAAACCTAAATATTTTCTTTTCCCTTCAAGCTAGGGCTAGTAGGCTTCCCTGAGTGCAAAAAGGTCGACACTTTGTCAGCAGAAACTTTGTTCGATTTGGGAGGGTTTTTGTTTTTCGACCCTAATGATCTGCCTCTCTTTTTCTTTGTAGTAGGTACAGCTTGGGCAATCCCTCTAGGCAGCATGCCTTCAGCCGAAACAAGGAGACCTCCCGGCGTTCAATCAAAATCAAACCCAAAGACTTTGCTGAAAATTTGACCGGTGCTTTAAGCACTTTGACCTTCTTTGGTGGAGAGGTAACCCTAGCTTCCCATCCATTAGGTCACTTTGCATGATTTTGAGCTTCTTTGGAGAAGATAAAGGAGAACCAAGATGACCTCGCTTCACTGTTTCCTACTTTCCTATGCATTTTTCGACTGGAACTAAAGCTAATTTTCCATCCATTTCATTGTTCGTTTTCAAGTCAGTATTGCGAGTGACCATGGTTTCCTCAATTTAGATGAGTTTCTGGAACCAAACAAATATATTTCATGCAATGGGAGGCAGAATTGGTGTTTGGATCCCTTGAAACCTAAAAAGCTCCTCCTATAAAGCTGCCATTGGAAAACCCGGTAAATGGACTAGGTAGCTCCATTATGTTCTCCAAGGTCATCCTGTCAACCGGTTTCGCCACCGGCCTTCCTGCTAAGGGGCAATTGCCATGCTCATGAAAAAGCAATAAGCTTTTACTATTATATGAAGAGTTTGATTCATAAATTTATTCTTAAATTGTATATAATTACCTTGTAGGTACTGATAAATGTAGTCATTTTCGATGAAAGTATATTCCCAACGACAATAAATTTGTGGTAAAAAAAAAAAAACAATTTGGATAAAAAAAGATTAGTAGTTGGAACTAAATATTCGAATGTATTTTATTTTAGACAGGCAAAATACCATTGGAAAATGATTCAAATTTCATAACAAACCAAAAATATTGCATGATATTTAGTCTAAGAATATGATTGATGACATTTTTAGTTTTGATGGCACCGGTAGACCTAATAAATGAATCCTGTTGGAAATAATTTATCACTTTTAAATTATTATTTTTTTGAAATGAAATTTTCATTGAATTAGCGATTGAAATCGCTCAAGAGGGTATTCCAATAGGGAGCATACAAAGGCCAGAAACGCCTAGGTCTTAGAGCTAAGGTAGAGCAAACTAGATGATGTACTACATCAACCAGTTGTTCTTGTACAATAAAACTTTTCTAGAAGAACTAGCAAATTCTAAAGGTAAACTCTCATCATCCTCAAAATAATTACCAACAATGGAACCATTGTCATGACCAGAGAATTGTAGCCCCAACAATCAAAATTTGTGAACCGGGTATGCAAAAGATTAGCAGACCAATCAAAACTAAACTCGACCCAACATAAGGGACACTGCTCGCCAATGCATGCAATTGTGGTACTCACAGCCTGACTATACCAAGACTTTTTATAGAATCTAGAAAGGCTTAATCCACTTGAAAATAAACGCGGCACACCCAGAGGGATAGTTCAAAGTAACATAGAGACAGGCAAAAGGTCAGCATATGTGTGGCGTGGGCTTAACACCAGCCCATCTGGGTAACCTAGATTTCTGTGGGCACTAAAGCGCCCCACCCGTCGTCTACAACCATCCCCACCACTAGAACAAAAGTCGCAACCCCCCCCCCGGGCGCCTAGGAGTACCTTTATCAGATCTCGCGCTAGCAGACTTGCCATCTCCAGCCTCTCCTCCAATCTCGACAATGATCGAGACAGGAACAGCCACCAAATGAAAGCTCAGCCGCCACCGTGAAAGAAACTAGAATCCAGCCTAGCTTGATATTGATGTCGTTGCTTGAACTAGATCTAAGTGAATCCAAACAGAAGTAATCTACATCGTGCCGGTACCAATATCGACTTTAGCATCATCCAAAGTATCTCGCTTGTTGACCGCTTGTCGACTTTAGCATCACCCAGAGCATCCAGCGCATCAATCAGAATACCGTCGAGATCCCACAACATCATAAAGCCCCAGACCCAAAGTCATAGCGTAAAGAACACTGAGCCTATTATATCACTTGCCGTCGTCGAAAGATTGTTTTGTCGAATGATGAGCAACTTGCAGCCATAGTGAGGAAAGCTCGTACGATTGTGCGGACACTAGAAAGGAGGCACAAGAGGCCTCCAAAAAAGACACCTATCAGCAGCAGCGTTAGAGTTTTGGGTTTCAAAAAGGAAGAAAAGCTCTCGCTCTCTCCCATCATTTCTTTCATTTTTATCACTTTCAAATTATTATAAACTTAATCATTAAAAATAAATGGGTTTTTTGCACCAACAGTGTCTGAAGACTTGGGTGACTGACAATATGATACCCGAACTTACAAAGTTATCAAAGTAATACCCAGACTCAACTTTTCGTATCTCCGGCATACCTGCAGTCATTTTCCGTCACAACGCCGTCAATTTTGACCACATGCGAGACACGTGAGTCGCATAATGAGGGCAAAAAAGTATTTTCCCCTCTATTAAATCCTAAATGAATAAATTCAAAATTAAAAATAAAAACTGATTTTTTTTACTTTGTTTATTAACCAAAGATCCCAATCGATGGGGAGAGGTTTTTTGCGTTTTCTTTGTCAACTCGTTGACTGCGAGTGTGGATCGGGTTGGGTTGCTGCAGCGGTGGTCGGGTTGGTCTCGGACGCCCAAAACTGGGGCTGAGAAGACCGGAACTGGGCCAGGGACGAACATGAGTTTCGGTAAGTCGAAGTTGAACTGCGGCGAGGAGGGGAAAGAGGTTATCTTTTTTGAACCCATGACGCCGGCTTCGGGTCTTTTAGGGAATGGTGAGGCGGCTACCGACCTGGTGGTCTTCGTTTGTCAAGTCACGAAGTGAGGAAGGAGAATCGAAGGGGAGAAGCTTCATGGATTTCCGGCGAGCTTTCCAGATTCCGGCCGTTTCGAGACCTTCAACCGGTGGCCGTAGCTTCCTCTTGACGTCGTGGACGTCCTTGTGGTGTCGGATTGTCCCAACAACGAAGCATGAGTGAGAATCGAAGGAGAGATGGTGTAGGGATTTCACAGTGGGTTTTCTTCCTTTTCCGGCGACCTTCGATTTCAACTCAGATATCAAAATTGGTCTACTTGTCGAGCTCTACATGCTTCTGCACTTGAATTTCAGTTTGGTTGAGATTTGGAGAAATTGGGATTTTTTGCAGGTTCGGCCACTGTGTGTGGCTACTGTGCACGTCGGTGATTTAGTCTATTTTGGTCATTTCCCATAGCTTTGATCACTTCTACTAGCATAATTAACCGAAATTGAAGAAGTGGGTGGGTAGAAGATAAATCACTGGAGTTGACAGGCAAAAAGTTGCCTACTGCTACAGAGCTCAAGTTATTATGAGTATGAGATATTCATTTTCTCTCGATCTTCTTTATCGTTTCGAATATGTGTTTTTCTATCTACCTCTGCTGCTCCATCCATTGGAAGAACCCAGACTAATGGTTTTGTTAATTATTGGTAGTTTCATTGTACTATGGCAGTATGGCTTGATTTGGTCTATGCGTTTTGATGGATATTAGTCATTAATTGACAATTGCCAGTGCCATATCTTCCTAGTTTTTTTTTCTCATTTAGAGAGATGGAGAACCCAGAAAACTAACTTCCTTTCTCTAAATAGATGGAGATCTCAGAGAGATGTTACGAGGATGATAATTAAATAGATGGATAATTGAAAAGGTTTATGGATTGGATTGCATATGGACATACCAGTAGAATTGAAGGCCAAGCTAACTGAAGTCAGCCGGAAAGGTTCGGAGATAGATAGCAAACAATGAACTTCGAGGCTCGAGAAGTGCCCTTCGAAGAGATGGATCCTCCTTGAATTCAAAACTGGTTACCTTAAGGAGAGAGAGAATTTAAGGAATTGAGTATTCTTAAAAAATAATAATAATTTTAAATAATAATAATAATAAAATATAAAATAAAATAAAAATAAAAAAGAAATTGAGGGCAAATTGGACTTTTTAGCCTCATTTAACGAGTCACGTGCTACGCACGTGATTAGATTGACGGAGACGTGACGAAAGTTGACACCAGGTACGACATTGATACGAAAAATTGAGTCTGGGTATCATTTTGATAACTTTTAAAGTTAAAGTATCATATTGTCAGTCACCTGAGTCTCCGGACACTGTTGGTGTAAAAACCCAAAATAAATACATCTAGCTGAGATTCAAACACTAACCGAACAACTCGACTATTTGTACATGAATAGATTGTACTTATTCAATCTTTAATCATCCATGGACAATAATTGCTGGAAAACCCATCAAAACCTTCGACAAGTGGGACAATCAGAAAGGACATGCATTGTAGTTGGTGGAGAAGGCGGGACCTCCACCGCTTATTAATCCCCTGTCAAAACTGAAAAGTAAAGGGACATCCCGATCGCAGAAGCCCCCCCCAATTTGGTCCTTTTCCATTTCCATGTGGCATTCAAGTTGTGCCCACCTACTACGTTTACTGAATTGATTTCTGGGTTTTTAGGTGAAAGGTATCTGTCTTTTTCTATTAGACTCTAGGGCTAGCCATATTTATGCACGCAAATAAACTAATGCAGGAACCGACTCCAAGATTGTATCATACAATATTATTACAATTTGACCAAAGGTACAATTGCATGCATTTTTTTTTTTTTTCAGGTTCAATTATAGCCCATACTCATCAACTGCAAGTACTTGCACTATATGAGAATATGTTCACATATACGAGCCCGACCCCGAGCATCTCCAACAAAATGATGTAATTGGAAAAAGCGTCCAAGCTGTATTTTAACTAAGATATATGATTACTTTTTATTAATTTATGTGAAATTAATATAGAGTTATCTTTTCCGTATGTTACCGTTATATCAAAGTAAATGGAGTAGTTATTCGTGCACTCTTTGTTAATTAATGTTTTTTTTTTTTTTTTGAAAGGGGTTTGGAACCCAGCCTAACTGGGAGGCTCAGCCCCACGCCCGAATATTATTAATAATAGGAGAACTATTGTACAACGAGGGGGACATATAACCTTCACCTCGAGTAGTAGTACAAGAATCCTCATAGAGTGCGTCCTGAATAATAACAGGAGCCTCCTCTAGCCAATACTCATCTAAATACGATAGACTAGCGAGGTGTGCCAATCTATGTGCAACACCATTCGCTTCACGATAGATAGACTGTACTCTAGTTGAAAGAATAGAGCTCAGATAAGCCTTGCAATCCTCCACAATACAGCCAACTTCTGACAAATCCTCCATATCTCCATTAACCGCAGTAACAACCATAGAATACATAGATTTTGTGGAGAGTCCTGGTATTATTTCAAGATGTTCTCTTTATGCTTATTGTAATCTGGGGTTCAGGCTCTACGTCCCCCCTTTGTATTCTGCAATTTCATTAATCAAAGCGGCAGCCGCATCAGCCCCTTTTCAAAAAAAAAAAAAAAAAAGCCTTTGTGAAATCAAAGTTGTTGCAACTTGTTGGAGTCACAAGAAAGAACGATAGTGATTTTTCTCTCCCATATTCTCTTTAGAACTTTTTCTGCTATTTTCCTCATTTTTTAATGTTGTAATGTTGTGTTATGGTTGAAATCATTCATAGTTAAACTATTTTTTGATGAAAATGTTGGCAAAAAAAATATGAAAACATAAACTATGTCAAATAAATAAAAGGTTGATTATCATAATCAAATCATAAAAAAAAACATTATTTATTTAATAGAGTTGAATGATTAAACGATTTTTTATTTGATCAGCTAATTTTTTTGGCAGCAGATACATATATAAGCTGTAATACCCCGAAAAATCCAAATTAAATTCCGTGAATTTTTAGAAATGATTTCACGATAGTGGGAGCGAGTACGAGGCTCGGAGAAGTTGTGGAATTAGTTCGAACGATTAATTTTCGAAAACGAACGTTATTTAGGGGCTCGCGAAAGTTGACTTTTTATACGTTCAAAATTTGGGAAAACTTCCTTCATGAAAGTTGTAGAGCTCGTCGACACGATCGCGTGGATATGCGGAACGCAAAAATCGAAGTTCGTATGAATTATTTATGATTTTTTGAAAATGTTTCCAAATTAGTATAAAGCTTCCATTTTCGGAAATTTTCGAAAATATTTTCAGAATTTCCAAAAATGGAAGCTCGGAGCTGCAGCCCCTCCCCCGACCGGAAATCGCCTTCGATTTTCTTCCGGCTATTTCTTCCTCCTCCGGCCACCGATCCTCACCAAACTTCTTCCTTTGGCTTCGTATGGTCCTTGCGCACCTGTCTGTGGCAGCCTTGCACGGCGGCACGGCCCCTAGCGGCGGCGGCGGCCCGGTTTCGATTTAAGCTCGATTTTGGTCAACGCCGGTTTTCTCCTAGCTCCGGCCACCAAAACTTCCGATCCTTGGCTCCATGAACTCCCCTCAACCTGCTGATCATCATACTAGGAGGATTGCACCTACAGTGACCGGTTTCACGTTCGTCGGAGCTCGGTATTTTTTCAATCCGAAACGAAAATCTTTCGATCGGTATATCTCGAGCTGTAGTGCGTCGTTTTGATTGATTCTTTTTCCAGTGGGTTCCCCTTGATGTTATTAACAACTCTCTAGAAGGCATCGAGGCCTGAAATTGAAGTTTTTACGTCGAAAATCGAGCTCGTCGGTTTCTGGAAAATTCCGGCCACCTTCATACTGTTCAAGGTAATTTTCGACCCCTTCCGGTCATTTTCAGACTTCGTGCTAGTTATGAAAGTTGTTCAGCTTGATGAGAGGAAGAGGAGCAGCCAGGCCCCGCCACCATTGGCGGTGGTCGGCGGCGGCTCTGCCCTTTTTCCGGCGACCTTTTCCGGCCCCCTCCGGGGGTCAAAAATGTGATTTCTTTACAGTTTTAGATTCTACGCATCGATACGGTCGTCTGGATATATTATAATATTATTTTGGAGAAAGTTGTGCATGCTAGGGTTTCGGTTTTTAAGCATTACTTTCGGTTTACGATCTGCGAAGATCTGACCGTCGGTTTTACTTCAAATTTAGATATGTTGATCGTATGACTGTCCCGATGACTTTGTGTGGTCACGGGCGAAGATCCGACCGTTGGATCTTCGTATAATTGTGAATTTAGGGTTTTGGAAGGCGATTCGTGAGAATCCGACCGTCTGATTTTCATATAAATTTGTGGAGATGTTTGTAAGGACGATTCAGGAAGATCTGACCGTTGGATCTTCGTGATAATTTTGGAGGATGATCCTAAGGGCGATCCGTGAGGATCTGACCGTTGGATCATCATATAAATTCGATCTGACCGTTGGATCATCATTAAATTAGAATCCGACCGTTGGATTTCCGTATATGTGTGGTTTATGAATGATTGCTAAGTTAAGATCGTATCTGACTAGGTGATTGACGGTTTGAGTTGGTGGACGATTGTGGATCGTATTTTGAGCTGTTAAGAAGACGCAGCGGGATTAGAGGTGAGTAAATCTCACATGGTTCATATTACGAACCAAATGTCTTTAATTACCTTGTTTATATTATTGATTTTATTGTGAGAAAGTATAAGTGAGTCGAGGTGTAACATTTGAGTCAGATAGAATGACCTTTAAAATGTTTTGATCTACGGATCGGTCACCAGTGGTGACAGAGGCAAGGTCTTCGTAAGCGTGAACCTTGGCCAAGGTGACACATTACGTAAGATTCAGTTAGAGCTCTAGTCTGTCTGCCATAGTATGACATGAATCAGTGAGTTGGACTACTCGGGATTTCATGAATACAGTATGACATGAAAGTAGAGAGTTGGATTACTCTTGATCATGAATACATTTTTGAAAGTTAACGTATGACATGAAAGTAGAGAGTTGAATTACTCTTGATCATGAATACATTTTTGAAAATTCATAGTATGACATGAATCAGCGAGTTGGACTACTCGGGATTCATGAATACAGTATGACATGAAAGTAGAGAGTTGAATTACTCTTGATCATGAATACACCTTTATTATTTAAATGTGTCGAGTGGTAAGGATTGAGGTTGGGGGTGTTTACTTGAGTTAAAGTATTTGTGAGATAATAAAATCAACCTTTCTTTCTTGTTTACTCATACGAGCTTTAAAGATTTCTTTAAAGCTTACCGGGTTTTGTGTTGTTGCCAATTCCCGGTGCACTATTAAATTCAAATGGTGTAGCGGGAAATCCTACAGGTCAGGAAGATCAAGGCCGAGATCGTGCGGGTTAGAGTTTTTGTTTCAGTTTACAGCTTTGTAAATTGTGAGATGTATTATTGAGAGGTGTGAAGTGTGGTTGTTGTGAGAAAAAAATTCAGGACGTTTATTCTATTAAGTTGTATAATTCATGTTTCGGATTTTAATTGTATTTAAAATTCGGGGCGTGACATAAGCTTTAGATGATAATTTTCTATAATGATGAGCGAGAAGTTATATATATACACATACCCAATTATCTAATGCACACCCCCTATATTTTTTTAGGGTGAAGTTATTTCCACCACACCAAATGCTTTGTTCACCCTACAATCTACAATTAAATTTTTATCCTGAAACTTCCAATTTCACCATACTATGTCCCCCCCCCCCTTTTGTATTCAGCAGTTTCATTAATGAAGGCGTGAGGACAGCTGCACCAGCCCTTATTTCAAAAAAAAAAAAAAAATATTATCATTGAATATGTGAAACTGGAAAAGAAAAAAGAAAATTAGCACACCATCAACCCCATGCCTTCTAGTTTCTTTTTACTCTTTCATTTTTTTTTTCCTGTTCTCTATCTTCTCCCTTCATCAACTATTATGACATAGAATCAAACACGAGTCACATGAAGTAGAACAAAATAATACTAATCGACAATTCTTTTCACTTGTTGCTATAACTTGAAAATTTCGTCCAATTATTTATTTGGTCGGCTAGCGATGAAGAAGCTAAGATGATAATCTTTATTATTTTTTTTTGGTATAGAAAGCTGATATGATAATTGGGATATCTGTTAGGTAAAGTTTTAATTAAAACAAAATTAATTTCTCATTTTCATTATTTTTCTGTTAATAATTGGTGCTAAGGACAATTTTGGGATTGTAAAGAAAACATTTGGTTATAGGGTGAACAAAGTATTTAGTATGGTGGAAATAGACGCACTCTTTTTTTATCATCAAACTTTCATCTGTACCCCTCCTCATTAATAAATAAATAAAAACAAAAATAAAGAAGAGTCCACAAAAATAAAATAAGAATTAAATGCTTTATATATCAAAATATTAATTAAAGATTTTCTTACAGGTTAAATTTTCTCCTCGTCTTCATAATACAATCGATGTTTCTTCAAGATCATACGTATAAAACCAAATTTGTTGAAACATATTGAAAGAAGTTATAAAACCATCAAATATATCTTGGATATATGAATACATCATGATCAATCACTTTGTTTGCAAAACAACCGTCATGACTCATTTTTTACTGATTTTAATATTTACCATGACTATATCGATCACAAAGATATTCACATACATTGAATAATTTAAAATCTTAGAGGCATCAAGTTTTTCAACTTGAAAAACAACAAAGATAAGAAAGTTAAGTTATTCAATCTTCTAGCGATATACCAACCTCATTTATGTGAGAAAGAAAGGCAATTAGTAATTACCATATTAATATATTAATATATGCCAAAACTAATTAGCAATTAATTCCATAATTTTTTTTTTTGAGTCAAACTTCATGAACTTTATTGATCAATTCGATCGAATACAATCAGAAGCTATAGCATCCAGAATATTTACTGGAGCTTGGTCTATCCATACATTAGTAGTATTGGATTCATAAGCAAAAGCTGCCAACCTATGTGCCACAAAATTGGCAGTTCTAGGAGCAAAGGAGAATTTCAAATTATGCACAAACTTACTACACTGTTGAATGTCGAGCAGCAGGTTTGCGTTTTCATTTAAGTCATAGTCCCCAGTATCAATTAATTCCATAATAAAATAAAAAATAATGTATTAAATAAAAATTTATGATACATAGCTGACCTATTTCTTTTGTTAAGTTTTGCTCATTTATTTATTTAATGAGGAAGGGCATAGACGGAAATTTGATGAAAAAATGAGACAAAAAAAATATAAGGGATGTGCATTAAGTAATTGAGGGAGTGTATTTAAAATTTCTCATGATGAGCGGCTCTAATTTTTTTATTTTTTTGTTTAAATGTCATCTATTATGAAATTCAGCAAGTAGTACAATAATGGATTGCCCATTAGGGCTGTTAGAAAATGTAATACCCCAGAAATTCGTTATTAATTTCTTGAAATTTTCTGAAATTAATAAAGTGTTTGTTAGTAGAATTTCGTGGTTCGAGGGTGGAGCGAAAGTGTTTCAGATGAATAATTACTCGAAACGTTTTATTTTTGAGGGATAAAGGGTTAACTTTTTATTCATTGAGTTTCTCCCAAAACTTCCTTCAGGAAAGTCATAGAGCGCGTCGATACGAATTCGTGAACATGTGGAATGCGAAAATCGGAGTTGGCATGAAGAAGTTATGGTCATCGGAAAAGTTTCCTTTTTTGGATAAATAGAAAAATTTGGAAAAAAAAAAATCAGAAAAATACCTATTTTCCAAAAATAGAAACCGGGTTCCATTTTTTCTCTCCCCGAGTCGGAAATCGCCTCAGATCTTCGTCCGGCCACCATTGGCTGCGCCACCGGTCCCAATCGCTTTGTCTCTCCTCCCTCTTCAAGTTTTTGGTAGCCTTGTTACACGATTTGGGCTATAAAAGGTGCAGCAAGGCGGAGAAGCTTGGTGGCGGCGCTGCTTCGGGGCACTGTCGGAGCTCCCGATTCCAGCCACCTCCAGTGATGATTCTTGAGGGCTTTTGAAGCCCAGGAGACGTACATGCTTCCCTTCAAGCGACTTGAAGCGATTGAAGTGTGGAGGTCGAATTGAGGATTTGAAATTTTAGGGTTTCACCAAGTTCTTGAATTTTCGAGGTAAATTCCGGCTAAATGGCTTAGATTCAGACTTTGCACTAGTTGTGAAAGTTGTTTTACATGTTGAGATGAACATTTGGGCATAGGTTTCATGACCCAGTTTGGGGGTTGCCGGCGTTGCGTGGAGCCCACTCTCAGTCACTACTAGCGTCACGTGGCGGCGCGTCCGGCCAGTTTTTGCGGTTCTGTTTTCATGGTTGTCATCTACTCGTAGATACGAGCATGTTGATGTACTATGGGGTCATGTAGTGACCATTTGAAGCATGCTAGATTTAACGTAATTTCGACTTTCTCAGTTTACGATCCGTGAGGATCCGACCGTTGGATCGTCTTATAATTTTGAGAAATTAATCCCAAAAGTGTTCCGAAGACCTTGGGAGGTCTCGAAGGAAGTTTTGTTTCGATTGACGAAATCTTTAGCTTTGGGTTCAAATGCTCGGTTCGAACCGTAACCTCTTTCGTTTTAAATCGTGTGCTAAGTAGAGATCTTATTTTACTTAGGTGATTGACGGAGAGTGTTCTGTACTTTAAGACGCAGAGGGATTTAGAGGTGAGTAAATCTCACGGGGTTCATTTATGAACGAAGTTACTTTATTATTCGAAATTATTTATTAAATTGTAAAATCTTTTTCGGAAATAAATATTTGTTTTGAATTATATGAACTTGATCGTCAACAGTTCATAGGTAAGTAAAATGAAGTTTTATTATAAAAATGATTTTTCACGGGTTTTGTATTTGTGAACTATAGTTGGTATTAGTAGCATTATTGAGCGGATGACTACTTGTGTGTGTGTGTGCATATATATATATATATATATATATTTACGTAGAATCTATATTGGTGCAATTGTATAATGAGATGGAAGTAACAAGTTTTGTGAGTTCAGTGTTGCTATTGTTGTGATTTAATTTTCTAAGGAAATGAATGAATTTTGGTTCTTTTGAAAGGAAACAATTATATTTTGACATTTTGTATTGAGAGTTTTACTTGTCAAATTGTGTTGGTGGTTTAAGGGATGAAAACAATATTTTGAAATTGATTTCTATATTGTTTTTGAGATGGGAGTTAAGCTTTGAAAACAATATTTGTTGTAGTCAATTATATTGTTTTAGAAAGTGTTGAGGTTGTGTAACATTTTGAGTCTTGAGTGACTTTTTAAATGTTTTGGTCTTTTGTACCAAGGGTCACAGTAGTGACCGAAGGTGGGTTATCGGAACCATGCCCTTGGCCGGGGTATAGTTACGATTCAGTTAGAGCTCTAGTCTGTCTATCATTGTATGTTATAGGGGTAACACGTGGTTACTTGTGACTCATGAATACACGTTTTTAAAAGAGAGTTTCAATTGGTTTCTTTCTTTTATTGTCCATGAGGGACTTGGGTTCTTACTAAATTGTGGGAGTTTTCACTTGAGTTGAAAGGGTGATTTCTTGGCTTTAGCGTGAATTGTTTGATTTTCTTATTTATTTTTCTTTTTCTCTTCTTTTGTTTGATTTTAATGTAATCTCCTGAACTAAACTATATGCAAAAAATTACTATGATTTCTTTCGTTTGATTTTACTGTAATCTCATGAACTAATTTTCTATGCAGGGATTACTAATTTTTACCTTGTGTGATTGTAAGTTCGGTTGTGTTTTGTGGAGTTAAATGTTGTTGCTTTAATTTACCTCATGAGTTGAGAAATTACAAGCATGCGTTGTTTGAGTCATTTTATTTGAGTTTACTCATACTAGCTTAAAAAGCTTACCGGGTTTGTTGTTGCAACCCGGTGTACTATTGGTGTAGGGGTTTTTCCTGCAGGTCATGGTAACCAGGGTTGAGGCCGCAGCTTGTTGTTGCAGCAGTATTAGGTTTAGAACCTATTTTGTTTATGGAACAATTTTAGTTTATTCCCCTAAGATTTGCACTAACAATCATGTTAGTCCAACCCCTTTCAATTTCATCAACAACACCCATGTGCTCTCAATTGCAATCAACCGTGTTCAATTTTATTTGTTTCGTCCATTTTGAATGTTAACTTTGATAGAGGGGCCCACTTTAAGGGCTAAAAAGGTCATTTTAAATACATTTTCTTCTTTTCTCATCCTCTCTCTCAGATTTGATGGTTTCTAGAGATTTTGGGGGAAAACATTTCCAAATTATTTCATTGAAACCATCCAGCTCCTACATCAAATCCTCCACTCTCCGACTTCCCGATAGTAAAACCATTTGAGTTGCTCAGCCGAGACAACGACCTTTGAGCTACCAAAACCGCCGCTGAGCCACTCATTGTCGCCCTCTTCCTCACCTGAAATGTTCAACCTTGAATCTCCGAAATCCCTCTCTCTTTCTCTTTCTCTTTCTCTTTTTCTCTCATCCATCTCTGTCCTTTTCTCCTTTTGTCTTCTCCGATCGAGCTCTCTCCTCACCTCAGCCTCCATCGCCTTCTTCTTTCTCTCCCTCCTGTACTCCATATAGCCGGCACCTTCGACGTGATGACGACCAGTGTCTGCTACACTGCGTCACTGTGCATCACCGGAGATGCTGCAATTTTGGAAATCAAGGTCAATGATTTGGGCTTGTTATGGGATTTGAGGATAGTTTGTGAGGCGCGGAAATCAAAGAGGGCTTGTGGAGAGTCTGGGGCACCATTTTGGTGTTGCTCGACCAACCGTGGAGTTGGTGGGCTTGTTGTCTTCGTCTGCTAAAGACGGCGGAGGGAGGTCGTCATAGAGCTTGTACTTTTGAGTCCTCCTTTTGGGTTTGGAGCTTGTATTGGATTCTCTGTTATGACTAAGGAAACAAGTGTGGCTGTGTGGGAGTTTTTGGTTGTTGTAGAGTATGTTGTAATCTGTGGATTAGTTTTAGAAGATAAAGAGGACGAAAGTGAGCCTCTAGTTACTAGGAGGTTCAAATCGCAGTCTGTGGATTGCTGGGTTGTTGCCTTTGTTTCATTGAGGAATAGATATAGATATTAGTGTCTTGAAATTGCAGGTGGCAGATATCAGAAAGATGAATGGAGATGGATTTTTCGGAGCTGCCCATCGGAGCTAAGAGAGAGAAAGAGAGGAGGAGAAAAGAAGAAAATTGGACACTGTTTATCGACATTGAGAGCACAAGGATGTTGCTAATGAAATTGATAGGGGAGAGACTAACATGATGTTGAGTGCAAACCACAGGGTAGTAAACTGAAATTTTTCCTTTGTTTATTTTATTTACTGCTGTTCGTAGTATGCTCCTGGTGAGCGTTTACATTTATTGTGATGCTTTCGAGTTTGTGTAAAAACATGATGATGTAATATGTGACTTTAGAGAACGAGTCGGTATTGACAATTGTGAGCTTAGTTATTTTGTTGCTTAGTTTAAATTGAAGAAGTTTCTACATATTTCTGAGCAAACGATTGAGTTACCGCATTTCGGATTTTGAATTTCTTTATCCAAAATTAGGTGCGTGACAGAAAAGGCCATTACATAGAGTACACAAAATAATTAAGTACACCCCATAATGAGTATACCACGAAACACACCCCTAGCACACTTACTTTTTTGAAATAAGCGCAAAAACAAAAATCAAAACTACCCCAAGAACAAATAAAATTAACCAAGAAGCGGCTCCAGTTGTAATACTATACAAATTAAAATATGGTGAACAAAAGACCAATAAATTTTTGAAGACGAGAAAATTAAGTAAAAGCCTAATAGATTTTTCCAACATTTCAACAATAAATTAGTCCTCAACTGACTTCTTATCTTAACTTCAAGTTTAGTTTGTTTGTTAGAGTGCTTATCTTTGTAAGACACTTTAACTATAGAACATAAGGAGTGTCATTTATAGCAATTGAGATCCTTTAAGAGTAATGCATGAAGTAGTGAGAATGTCGCTATAATTTTTGCCGCTACTTTTGTCTTATTAGATATTATATTGTGAAAACTAAATTTAGAGTGTAGATCGACCGCTATTTGTATACAAATATTGGTAAGAAATTTTTTTTTTTTTATTAGACAAAGGTAAGAATATTGTTCACTAGTTAGGGTTTGAGCCTTGTTTGGTTGCAACATGGCCGACCCAAGAGTAAGGCAACCAAGGCAACCGGCTTTAACCTTAATTTGGAGCAGGCCTCATTTTTTTAAAAGTTTACAGTAAAGATGGAAAGTAGAAATGACATGAGAAAGAGAAAATGACCAAAACATTTTGTGCACGAAAGAGTAATAATTGGGTACTATTTAGGAGGTCTTATGCGGATATGTTTTTTTTTTTTTTTTTTTTTTGGAAAATCAAATTTATAAGAAGAACAAAAGGTTTGCCAAAAAAAAAAAAAAAAAGAAGAACAAAAGGAACCAACCAAGAAAATCAACACCTCCTCTTAAAGGCTTTGGTTTTGTGTTTTGCCTTTTGGGTTGTTTTTTTTTTTGGTCAATATGCTTTTTGGGTTGTTGTTCTTTGGTTTTGTAAGTTGTTTTTCGATTTGTTTTAGGCTTGTTGCCTTTGTTTAGTTTGTTTTCCTTTTATAGACCGATTTTTTTTATCTGGATATGTTCAAAGTTTCTATTTAATAGTTGGTGTATGTACGAGTGCTTCATTTTCAGTTTTTAGTGGAATTTAAGAATTAGCTAATAAATTTTAGACTTTTCAAAAAATAGATAAAAGATCTTTCTTTTTTTTTTTTTTGAATGGATAGATAAAAGATCTTAGATATGGAGAGATTTTTTTTTTTTTTTTTTTGGAATAAGGAACAAAGTTTTTCGATGTCTGTAGTACAGGAGAAGGAAAAACTAACGGTTGAAGCCTAAATTTAAAAATTAAGAATCTTCGCCTTACGCCTCACTTTTTAGTGGGAGTGAATGAGTGATCCCTGGGTTGCAATTACCTTGCAGGTCTTCTGAAAATAAGTCTAACCTAACTCATTGACCACAGGATTGCATGCTTCAGCTAAAACACATCGAATCAGAAACGTGAAGAGAGCTACCCGCAGCAGCAATACATTGAACTGTGGTATAATAACTCAAATCTCACATGAGTCACATCCACTGACTTCCCTGCTTTCTTTCACTTACTCGGAAGTTTTCAGTTTTCTTGGGCGGTGGTGTCTCATCGCATGGCCCCCTCTGAGCCTCATGCGTCATCATTTCCATCAAAATCAATCAAATCAAGTTCACATCAAATGCTGACGTGCATGCAAACAACTAAAGGGGCCAACGCAATGTGGACTAGCTCCTCTTTTTCTGAGTAATTATACATTATGATGATGATACCTCTCCAGTCGTGAAAGAAAAAGTGGAAACCTGGTATGGAATGGAATCGATTCGATGGAGCTAGCCTCCAGCTTTGATAAAAGATTCAAGACTCGACGTATACAGCAGGCGCCTCAGACTCACAAATCAGTGATATCTTTGAGTTTATGATCCAGGTCTAGTTCAGTGGGCAGGACAGTTTCCACAGATTCCATTAAGGTTTACTGTTTAGAAAAGGAACCCTTAACAGTTAAGGTGACCCTACGTCCCTATCCTTCTCACGGACCCATGCAGACCCAGCAGCATCATAACTTTTACTTAACAGAGATGGAGATACTTTTCTGATTGTATTAATTTGTTCGGTTCTGTGACTTCTGTGAATAGCATAATGGGACTTAATTCTCATGGGTCCAATCAGACTTTACCCTAATTAAGTTCTTAATTAATGAGGTTACTTTACGTGCTAATTACACAAAGTTTGAAGTGGTTATCAGGGGTTGTGATTGTTGGAAGTTAATGAACAATCTCACCAATTTGCTTGCTACTGAATTTCCCATTTGTCATCTTATTTAAAGCAAATTAATTGTCAAAACATGTTACCCTGAATTCAAGTTAGGTATCACACTTACTAGATTAATTGTGGGACGTAGATTAGGAAGTGAAATAAGGGCTAACTTTTTGTCCTTATTCAAAATTTTATTGATAATAAAAAAGAAAGTACAAATGAGAGGGGAGTAGGCCAAAACTGTTCCCTAATAATAAAAGAAACATTAGAAAGCGGGGGCCTAGGCCAAAACTGCTTGCTTCCAGGACAACAAATTGAAACCAGGGAAGATTGACATTTGTTGGAGAGGAAAGTTCATACATTGGAAAAATTACAAATAAAATTATAACTTATAAGTGGGTAACAAATACTCAATTGTACCGAGGCCTTCATCCGAGACCACCCAAAGTCTCTGAAATACTTCTACGCTATAATAAAACTATAAGTCGATCGGACGGCCGGATCCTCAAGGATCGAAAACCGAGATAATCGAAAATAGTAAAACTCTAACAAATTCATACGATCTCCAAAAATTATGTATTGTATATCAAAATGCTCATATCGACGAGTATATCATATATAGAAACAAAAACTGCTTGAGACATGGCTGAAATCGCCACCAAGCACGCCACAGTCGACGGTGGCGCCGCCGGTCAACTTCAAAATTGGGCCACAATACCTATGCCAAAATCTTTCTCACAACATGTACAACAACTTTCACAACTACACTGAAGTCAAATTGTAAGCCAATTGACCGAAATTTACCTTGGAAGGAAGAAGGCCGAATTCGATCTCCACGCTTTAAATCTTTGCAAGCCACTTTGGGAAAAAGCATCTACGTCCTCTGGGCTCCAAAAGCCCTCAAGAATCGTCGCCTATGGTGGCTGGAGTTGAGAGTTCTGTCAAACCCCCGATGCAGCGCCGCCACGGAGCGTCCCAACCTTGCTGCACCCTCCACAGCTCGATTCATGCTATAATCTTGCCACAGACTTTTTGAGGGAGGAGAGATGAAGAGATTGCGACTGGTGGCGTGGCCGACAGTGGTCAGATGGTGAAGAAATCCCTGGACGAAAGGAGGGAGCCGATTCCGGGTCAGGGAGAGTGAAAGAGGGACGGGTTTCTAATTTTGGAAATCTGTCATTCTTTGCAATTTTTCCAAAATTTCTTCCTTTATACAAAAATGGAAACTGGTCGGATGGTGAAGAAATCCCCGGACGAAGGGAGGGAGCCGATTCCGGGTCGGGGAGAGTGAAAGAGGGACGGGTTTCTAATTTTGGAAATCTGTCCTTCTTTGCAATTTTTGCAAAATTTCTTCCTTTATACAAAAATGGAAACTTTTTCTGAAAGCCATAACTTCTTCATAAAAACTCCGATTTTTGCGTTCTGCATATGCACAAACTGGTATCGATGCACTCTACGACTTTCATGAAGGAAGTTTTCGGAGAAACTCAACGAATAAAAAGTCAACCCTTTGACCGCCCAAAAATAAAACGTTTTGAGTAATTATTCGTCCGAAATACTTTCACCTCATCCTCAAACTACGTACTCGTACCAACAACCACTAAATTAATTCTGAAAAATTCTCGAAAAATAATAACGAATTTCCGGAGTATTACAACAAGCATATGAGCTAAACACACATTACCTCTACAAAGCTCAATATAGTAATCGAGCCTACAAACTAAAAAAAAAAATCATAAATATCTAGAAAAAATAAATGAACTTAAACTGTTTGAGCACTCCATTGTGGTACTCAAAGAACATCTTCATACAATTGATTTATAGAAATTCATTGAAGCTTGTTGGTTGGCATAAGAATCACCCAAAAATGATAAATCAATCCAGAGTAGCGGAGTTGCCAACTTGATGGCATTCTACTGCCCCTAACGACGATTGATTGATCACAAACAAGAATGAGAAAGAGTGATCTTTTATTTTTTTTGGATTGAATTTGAGAGGAATGATAAGGCAAAATTGAGAGCGACTGAATAAGGACCATGAGAGAGACAGAGAGAGTGAGGCATATCAAATTTTAGATTAGGCTTAGTGTTGGAATACTTTGATTGTGTGCAGTACGTAGGGTGCAAACAAAACCAAATTGAGCTATGACTAAAAACAAAATTCGGTCGGGTTGGTCTAGGATCAGTTGGTTTAAAAGTCGAACCAAATGTCTAACTACAGAACTCTGGAACTAGTCAGTGTAGGCGCTGTTTCTCCTTTCTATGTATAGGTCTAGGTCAGTCGATTTTTTGAATCTGATTCTGCTTTCACGCACCTTACTCAAATCTTTATAACTCATTTATAGAGTTTCAATTTTTAGTGTGTGATATACTTTACATAACGATGCAAAGATTGTCCACATTGGTTCATCAAGAGTCTACTGACTTTATGCAAATATGACCAAAATCAAATTGGGAAATTCCCAAGGTATGTTAGGCCATCTCCAACCCACAAGGCTAAAAATAGCCCTGTGGCTCAATTTTAGCCCTGATTTATTTACTATTCATCGATGTGACATCAACTGTCTTCAACTCATTAATGCTAAATTATAGCCCTAAAATATATTTTAAAAAGGGTTTTTATCACCACTAGAGTCAAAACTTTTTTGTACCGGACATAATGACACCAAACTTTCAAAAGTGATCAAGGAGGTACCTAGACTTAAAAAAATTGATCAACTTCGTACCTCCGTCCATTTTCCGTCACATCTCCGTTAAAGCTAAGAGTATATATAACCTTTCACTCAATTTTTAGTTGGAAATGACAATATTATTCTCTAGGACTAAATTCTGCTTACTACCCTGTACTTTTAAGGGTTCATCAGTACAGTCCCTGCACTTCTAATTTAATAAGAAAAGTCATTGCACTCTCCAATTTAATCAAATCGATCCAATCCGTCACTACTCTGTCAATTTTTGGAGAAAATTTCCAAACTACTCATCTGCATTCACAACACTAACGCGTCGGCGGGCTGCCTAGTGATGGGTAGTTTGGGAATTTTTCCTGTGAGAAGGTCCCACGTCAGCATTTTAATAGCGAAAATTGACGGAATAGTGATGGATTGGATCGATTTGATGCAATTGGAGATAGCAAGGACTTTTCTGATTGAATTAGAAGTGCAGGGACTGAACTGATGAACCCTTGAAAGTACAAGGTAGTAAGTAGAATTTAATCCTATTCTCTAATTCTTTCTCTTTCTCTTTTTCTGTTCTCCTTCTTCCTCCTCGTTCTTCTGCAATCTGTGAACTTTCTATAATTGGAATTCAAAAATTTTGCAGAATTGGGATCCGAAACTAAGTATAAAGATGCACAGATGCAAAATCAAGCCCAGAAATTGAAGTGATTTGTCGTTAGAGGGGCCATCAACCATCTATAACCCAATCTTCTTTTTCTATAGAATTAAAATCTTCCATTCAATTTCAATTCCACCATCGATCTTAGAAACAAATAAAGTTAGGATGTTTCCCACCTTCTAAAGAAACAAAGAAAAATGGGGGGGGGGAGGGGGGGGGGAGAGAGGGAGTTAGAGATAGAAGAAGAAGATAATCAACAAAGTAAAAAAAAAAAAAAAAACCCTTAGTAAAATAAAAAAATAATTAAAAAACAGTTTTTGTGTAAAATATTATTATAACCTCACAAAACACCGCACCACACGTGATCAATTTTAACAGAGAAGTTACAAAAAATAAGCCGAGGTATCAAGTTTGTTTGTTTCTAAAACTTTAGTTATCATTTTGATCATTTTTGAAAATTGAGTATCAAGTTGATTTGTTTTTAAAAATGTTAGGTATCATTTTGATCACTTTTGAAAGTTTGGTATCATTTTGTCTGGTCAAATTTTTTTTGACCCTAGTGGTGATAAAAACCCTTTTAAAATTTTGAATATGTTATATCACATGACGTGGGCCTCCCCACTTTCTGATCCAATCAATTGGGACTCCCCATTGAAAAAAATATATTATTTCTTTTAAGGGCTATAAGGCTAAATCAATGGGTATATTTAGCCTTTTAACTTGCACTGTAGCCCTCAAAAATAGCCCCTTTAAGAGAAACTCCAACAGCTTCCCCATATTTTGATTTTTCCCTATTTTAGGGAAAAATGAACCTCTTTTTAGTCTTTTGCTCCAACAAATTCCCTAAAACTATCCCTATTTTACAGATAAGGAGGAAAGAGAAAACCAAATTCTCTAAATTTATAGCAATCTCTAAAATTTAAAGAAGAATTATGGAGATTTTAGAGATTGCTGTAAAATAGGGAATCTGTTGGAGTTGGAGAAGAAAAAAAAGACTAAAACATTGACTTTTGTTTCCCTATAATACAGAAATTATAGTGAAGCTGTTGGAGTTGCTCTAACCCTTAACTATTTGGGTTGGACATGAAAATTGTCAAATTTTAGTCATTTGACCCTTTAACTCTTTGGGTTGGAGATGACCTTACATAGTTATTAATATTGTTCTAAAAATAACCATGAGCAGCCGCCTATGTGTAATGCGGTGACCAGTCGTCTCAATTAGTCTAGGTGGCGTCGGATGCCTAAGCAGGCCGGAGTTTAAAATGTTATTCAAATTTTTTTTTTTTTTTTTGTCAAATACTTAAAAATAACTTCTATTTATAAGTACTCATTATTAACTTTTTTTTTCTCTATGTTTTCAATCAATTATGCTACTAAGTATAGCTTTTAATTTTAATTGCACTTATTTATATGTTGTATAATAAAATTAAAATAAAATAAACATACTCTTAGGTGCTAGGCCTCTCCCCACCGTCTGCCTACCACCTAGCGATTTTTATAACATTGGTTATTAAGCAAAACTGGCCTACTTTCATAACATTAACAAAAGTGAGTCTTTTACAACGTGAGTTGTCTAAATTACCATTCATTTATGATGCATTGCGAAACTTCAGGGTTTGTAGTGTTGCGAGAAGTTGCTAAAGTTCACGGGATACTACGAAACTCTTAGTTAGGGGGTAAATTTTCATTACGAAATCTGTTGCGAAACTACCCAACAAGTTCATAAATGAAGAGTAATTTGGACATTTTGCATGGTAAAATGTCACTTTGTTGATGTTATGAAACTATGCCAATTTTATTCAAAACTATGTAACATTTTTTGGCGAATTTTGTTTCTTCGAGAACTAATATAAACTTCAAGAATTAGCAATAAATCACTCATAAGTGTATTTTTAAAACTTATATTATCAATTAAGCCACCATAATTTTTTTCCCATCATAAACCACTTTGATAAAAAAAAAAATCATGGAGAGAAAGAGAGATGAATATATTTGCACTAGTTCGATGTCAAAAGGTGGTTGGATAGCGGATATTCGGGCATCCGGTTAGGTTAGTTTTGGCCTGAAAATGGGTCAGTAACTGTTCAATTCTCTAGTAGTAGATTTTCAGTTTGTCGACATTCACTTTTTAGTTCTAAGATAATAGTTTTTTGGTTTTCTAACAATTCTTTTTGGTTCATCAACAAGAGCTTTTCAAAAGATTATCATGTATAATATATTTTTTTTTTGGAGAAGGACACTATCTTTCAGTTTGTTGACAGTAACTTTTTGTTGACTAAACCTTTTTAAATATGGTAGTGACATTTGTAAACAATGACATTTGTTTTTTGTTCATCGACAATAGTTTTTTAGTTCTTCTACAGTAGCGTTTTTATTCATCGACAGTATCTTTTCAATTAATGACAATATCTTTTGAATTAATGACAATAACTGTTTAGACGTAGTGATTGTTTTGGGTACAGAGAGCCATAAGTTTGAATCCTGTCACGATGACATGGTTTTTCTCGATTTTCTTTTCCTAACTTTACCCGTGAAACTTTTTGCAATCGAGCCCGCTATCTTTGGGCTTTTTTACTCCTGTACGTAAATAATAAAGATTAAAAAGGCAGTGGTAATTAGCTTTACCCATGTCATATATTGTAGAATTTTCCTCAGAAAAAACTCCTTCTTATTAAGTATTTTCATAAAAGTAATAGTTTCTAATTTCTAACCTCAAGGTAAAAGGTTAACGCTCTCTCTAGAGAAACCCTAAGAGCACATTACGTGCCTCCTTGTAGCCCCAACCTTGTTCTCTCCTCCGTCCGGCGGTACGTCCTAGCGACGCCATTGTCGGATGAGACATGATTGTTAGAGCCCCCTTGGCTTCTCTATTGATCTCTAGTGGGACTTTGGGCCTGAAAGCTGTGTTAAGAATGGGGAAGGGAGATTGTCTGGCGGGGCAGGAGCATTTCCTGGATCGATGATGGCGGGATAATTGGTGGAAGAAGGGTGTGAAGGGTTGGACCACACTGTTTAGCAGCGTCGGGGCTTGGGGTCTGGGTGATTGGCTTATTGCGGTGATGCTGAGATCGGAGAACGATCTGAGCTTGGTTGACTGCAGGCGAGATCAGAGATCGTTCTGGTCGAGATTGATTGTAGGCAGAATTGGTGATCGATCTGCTCTGAGTGGATCAGTCATTTTCAGGTTGGGATTAGAGATCGTTCTAGTCCGACATAAGTTTGATAGTTCAAGTTAAAAACAAAAGGAAATTGATCAGAGTCGTCAGCTCAGTTTAGGTAGGTGATTTAGGTTCGATGGTGTTACTGCAACGGTAGGTAGGTCTCGACGGCAGCCTTTTGTGGATGGTGGTGCGACGTTAGGTGTGAGATAGGAACGTCCATGGGCCTGGTTGGGAGAATATCTTATACGGTTCTTGGCCTGGGTTCAGGAATTGGGCCCAATTTGGGCAACTATGTTTTTAGCTTTCAATTACTTTGTTTTGTTAGTTGTTACTTATTTACTGTTTTCAATAAGGAGATGTAGACGTTGTCCTGATATGGGCACCTTGCGTGCCTTGATTTCCTTAGTTAGGCGGCAAGTTCCTTACTTTGTCAAATTATCGCAACCTCCTAGTGGCCGGATGAACCAGAGTTTCACCGGATTAGATTTTGTGCGGCAACATAGTAGGAAAGCTGCGCTATTTGTTATGATGTTTTCTCTTTGTAAAGTTATCTTTCCGTTATGTCACCGCTTTGTTAAAGCAAATAGAGTTGCCAGTTGAGCACTCTTTGCTAACTGGTGCATAATAGAATACATTACATATTGTAATATAGGGTTAAAAAAAAAAAAAATTTAAAAAACTTTTGATATATTTTTAGGGAAAAATTCACCAACGGTGTCTGGACACTTAGGGGACTTTCAAAATGATACCTGAACTTACAAAGTTATCAATGTGATACCTAGACTCATTTTTTCGTATCAATATCGTACCTATGACCAATTTCCGTAACTGCTCCGTGACGGAAATTGGCCGTAGGTATCACATTGATACGAAAAAATGAGTCCAGGTATCACATTGATAACTTTGTAAGTTCAGGTATCATTCTGAAAGTCCCTGAGTGTCCAGACACCGTTGGTGAATTTTTTCCAATTTTGCACGTGCGATGCACGTGAGTCACTTAATGAAGACAAAATGACCGATTTACCCTCAAATTCTTTCTTTCTTTTCTTTTCTTTTTTTCTTTATTCTTCTTTCTTTCTTTCTTTCTTTCTTCTTCTTTTCTGGTTTCTTCTTCCCCTGATTTGAATCATCAAGATTCAAATCATCTTGCTCGTCCGATTCCCACCGCCGATCGCCGATCAAACACCGCCGCTGCGTCTCAATCCACCTTCATGCACCACAGATGTTTCTGGTTCCCCCAACTTCAAATCCTATAGCAAATTGAAATTGTGCATTGAGGCTTCACCTCTCACTCCGAGTTCATCCCCGCCGCCGTCGCCAATGACTTGACCACAACAACCTCCACCACCGCACAACAACGTCGTTGGGGATAAGGACTGCTTCTTCCTCCACCGCTAGCGAAATCGTGGAGGATCAAGGCCACATTGTAAGGGCCACCGGCCGGAAGGACCGCCACAGCAAGGTTTGCACCACCAAAGGCCCCAGGGACCGCAACATCAGGCTCGTCGCCCACACCGCCATTCAATTCTACGACATGCAGGACCGGCTTGGATACGACTAGCCTAGCAAGGTCGTCAATTGGCTAATCAAGAAAGCCAAGGCCGCAATCAACGAGCTCGACTAGCTGCCACCGTGGAACCCAAACTAAATTTATGTTCATACAACATTTTCTCTGACGATGCCGATATCCGCCGCGCAGGACACGCAGAACATGAGCCTCAATTTCTTGATGGTGGAGGCTCCGAGTTCTTTGTCTACTAATCGGCGAGGCACAATGGTGGGTAGCAGCGGAGTGGCGAAGCTGGTGAATAAGAACAGCTCGAATTTTCTGCAGGTGAGGATGGTGTGGAGGCCGAAGTTGTTAATCTTTGTCTGCCTAAAATTGCCTCTGATCGAAGTTGGGCTAGAGGCCGAAGTTGTCGGCTAAACCGATGAAGTTGCAGGTGAGGATGGTGTGGAGGTGGTGTTGCATGTCGGGAACGAAGGAAAGGATGGAGGGGTGGGATTGGAGCTATGATTTGAGAGTGGAGGGCGGGCGGGGTCTGAGTTTCTGATCAATGGTGTATAAAAGGGGGTCGGAGGAGAGAACGAGAGTGGTGGTGGTCAAGTCATTGGCGGCGGCGGCGGGGATGAACTCGGAGTGAGAGGTGAAGCCTCAATGCACAATTTCAATTTGCTATAGGATTTGAAGTTGGGTGAACCAGAAACATCTGTGGTGCATGAAGGTGGATTGAGACGCAGCGGCGGTGTTTGATCGGCGATCGGCGGTGGGAATCGGACGAGCAAGATGATTTGAATCTTGACGATTCAAATCAGGGGAAGAAGAAACCAGAAAGAAGAAGAAGAAAGAAAGAAAGAAAAAGGAAAGAAGAATAAAGAAAAAAAGAAAAGAAAAGAAAGAAAGAATTTGAGGGTAAATCGATCTTTTTGTCTTCATTAAGTGACTCACATGCATCGCAAGTGCAAAATTGGGAAAAATTCACCAACGGTGTCTGGACACTTAGGGGACTTTCAGAATGATACCTGAACTTACAAAGTTATCAATGTGATACCTGGACTCATTTTTTTGTATTAATGTGATACCTACGGCCAATTTCCGTCACGGAGCCGTTACGGAAATTGGTCATAGGTACGATGTTGATACGAAAAAATGAGTTCAGGTATCACATTGATAACTTTGTAAGTTCAGGTATCATTCTGAAAGTCCCCTAAGTGTCCAGACACCGTTGGTGAATTTTTCCCATATTTTTAACAGATAAAGTAATAATTGAAGAACAAAAAGCATCTCTAATCATAGTTGTGTCGTATGATTGTAACATTATATTAGGATTTTTATTTGCCAAATTATTGACATGAGAATGAAAAACTCAACTCTTCTTTTAGAAATGCAAAGTACATACGGGTAGTGAGTTTTGATCCTCCATTATTCAAGAAAAATGATAAATGTGTACCTGTTCATTAATAATGCATATTTACATTATCAAATATAGAATAGCAAAAATCTTATACTCGTGTCGAGCTAAAAAAACTTATACATGTAAAGATTTAAAAATATGTGAAATTCATTGATGAAAGAACAATGGTACCCTAGAGTAATGGTACCCCAAAAAATACTTCACGACTCATGAGCATGAAAGCTAACCTACTGGTGTTTTTTAAGTTCTTAACAAAGCATACATCTAATCAGTTTTTTCTTTTTCTTGGTCAAAATATATCTAATCAGTTAGGCTAAAAAAGAGTACTAGAGAAACCAATATACATGCTTAAAAAAAAAAAAAAATCTTTTACTTTTGAATTCAATATTACATAACAATATAAACATGGTATTAAATTTGTTTTGTCATCATAGGCGCTCATTGACATCGGCAGCATCAGTCCAAATGGGGTCACTCATCATGTCCCCGTTTAATGAGGCAGATGCATATAGTATTTCTTGGAAGAAGGAATTTCCTTTTCTTTTCTTTTTTTTGGTCTGAAGTTTAGTTGAAGGGTATCAAGTTCCATTAAACCCAAAAACCTAGTAGTTCACTCCAAACTAAAAAAGTACCGAGACATTACCCGGTTTCAAGCCAACCCAACGAGGAGTGTCGCCTTCCGACCACCGCACAACGTTTGATGAGATTTGTGTTGTATTATCGACAACACACTCTTATTGAACGATTTTCATACAATGAGTAATGAAAAAGAATCGAGCGTAGAAAACTCAGACTAATCCGTCTAAAATTCTGTTGTCTGGTCATATGTTTGACATTGGATATCTTCTCAACAGCAAACTATATGTGTATGCATTAATTGGCAATCCAAAAAAAGATGACCATGAATTGAGCTTAAAAAATTCGAGATGCCTTTAATAGTTCTTCACTATTTTACAATATCTCTAACTATCTCATTATACGGGAGAATATACTTATAGCATCATTCAGTCTATGGTCCGATCTATTTCACTAATTGATTTTTTTTTCTCATTTTTTTATTGGTAAAAAATATAGGCAATCATCTTAGACTAGATTATTAGGTTATCACCTTTCAGTAATATGTTGAAAAAGGGTCACCTAGTGACCAAGAAATTCAATGATCATATATCAGAGTGTTGAGATTAGAATACTTAGAGCATATCCCACGGCTTTCCAATACTTACCCATAATTGACACCCTAAATTTTACAGTAAAAAAAAATCTGAACTCAGAGCCCTAATTCTACTATTGTCGCTTCACTCAACAATAGTCTCCAAGGCTTTTGGCTCAGAATACTTATTCTTTGCAGCTCTACCATCATTAGAATCTTGACGCTTATGCTTTGCACTGAGCGTTGGCTCCGAGGTTTATATGTAAATGACCAAATTTTGGATTAGTCAGTTGGTTAAGCCCAAAGTTAATATATGGGTCTGACACAAAATTATTCTCCTGAAAACCCATAAGGCCGTGTTTGTTAGGGGGGATTGTGTTACCCCGGCTTAATTTCTTTTAGAGTCTGCACTCCTCAAGCCAGACTTATGCTATAGAGTGCCTTGACCCACGTTTGGTGCCAGTGGGATTAAGTATTGAACTAAAACCTTCAACACCACCTACCTGCAAAACCAGCAAAGCTCCAAACGGTGACCTGATCAAAACTCCGTCGTCAGGCCACCTCCGGCCGGCGCACCGGTTGGGTTTGATCCACTTCTGGTTGCCAACGTGCCTCTAGCCTCAGTTAGTCTGATTGGTGGGTGTGGAGAGAGAATCGAACGCTAAGGTCTCCGGCGGTTTCTCTACAAATTCCGGCGGCTCCGGCGATGTTTTGAAGTGCATGAGGTATGAAAGTTGATCTACTCTTCGTGTTCTACATGCTTGCTTACATGATTTACGAATTTGATTATGTTTTGGAAGAATTGGTTTCTGGGTTTTCAGCCACCGTTGGGTACACCGTCTGTGGTGGTGGCTTCGGGTTGACGATGGTAGTACTTGAAGAAGTCAATCGTTGACTGAGAACCTCGCACTCAGAGGGCTCAATTTCGGGATCCTTTCTGAGGTTTTCCATCACCCAGTCTGAGTGGCGAGTAACGGCGCCGCCATAGGGGTGTGGGAATGAAGTAATAGATGGGGCGGGGTTGAATTGCAGGTTGAGAATGATGAGAGAACGACGAACGGAAGGGAAGAGTAGATCGAGTGTGTAGATACCTCTCACTAGCATGACTAATTTGCTACATCACCAAGCATAAGTAACACCCTCTTTGTGGGCCCACAAGCCATGGTGGGACCCAACCGCGACATGCATCCCATAGCTCGATGTCCAAGCTACACCACGGTAGTCGGAAGCGGCTAATACCTCGCCGAGAAGCCACCTTCCCGGCCTTGCCAAGTGGTCTTCACAATATGACTTTCTAGACTAGAATAATGGTTTTTAGATCCCACATTGAAGAATATGTAAAGGAGAGGGGTTCCCTTACCTATAAAAGGGACCCTTCCTCCCACTTAAACACCATCCCATTACATCTCTTGTAATCCCCTTGGGCCGCAAAGCCCAAACACACTAGTTAAGCTTTCAAGTAGACGTAGTCTCCCGCCTTAGCGGGAGACGAACCACTATACTTCTTGTGTGTCTCTCTCTCTCCCTCTTTATTTAATGTTAATTAGAGCCTTCGGTTTCTAACATTAACATTGGCGCCGTCTGTGGGAAGCCGATACAATGGCTTCGTCACTTACCATGCATTAAGTCCGCTTAACGGAACTCAAATAATTTTTTTTCTTTTCTTCTTTGAGTTATCAAAGTTGCTCACTGGGCATCCTCTTCTTTGATTAATACTTTCTCAATCTTCTCGGATCATCTTTGGCTCCCAGTGCAAGACGTCAAATGCCAATCAAGGTTGGTCAACACCAACTAAGGGCAAGTAAACGCCAACTAAGGGCTGGTCAACGGCAATTAAGGCTAGTCAAACGCCAACAAAAAAAAAGTCTACCCAAATTTGATCAACATGATCAGCAACCCATCGTTGGCGGTAAAAAAAAAAAAAAAAAACTTTGGGTGCCCATTTACTCTGGACACCCATATGCAGAGGCACCACTAGCGGCGTAATCCTTGCGGCCATTCATTCACCCAACATAATTGGGCATTATTACGTCAAGTGTTGGATCAATTCTAGCAGCCAGCGCCAACGCTAGTAGCGATCATGGCCAAGCACCAGCCCCAGCAATGAATTACAATTCGTCACCGCTACCAAACAGCGACTACCGTCAGCGGCAGTCAACTAACGCTAGCAGCAGCCTTCAGCGGCAAACGGTAACGCTAGCAACAATCTTTAGCGACACCAAACCAGCAGCCTTCTCCTTGGTTCGTTACCGCCAAACCGACAGCAACAATCTCAAGCCTTTGATCAACGCTGCGTCAGGCCAATGACAAGAAGTTTTCAATTCTTTAATCATCATCAGCGCTGAACAAGATCATCAGCTCTTCATCTTCACTCGGTCCGTGTTGAGATCGATCAAAGTGTGTGGATCATCTTGTGAAAGTCGGACCTAGTGTCAGCGCCATGTTCCATCTTTCTAAGCAAGCCTCCGCTAGCAATCATCCACCGCTGGCCTCCACCACTGGTCAAAGCTCCACCGCCGTTGCCCAAAACATCTTCCGCTAGACTATACGTCGCCACTTCCAACCGCTAACAAGCTAGGCCTCCGCTAGACACCGACTCTCCGCTGAGCTCCGAAGGCTCTGATGCCCAAAAGCTCCGCCGTCCAAGCTCCACTGAGGTCCTAAAGCTCCATTCCGCAGACCATGCTTCGCTATGCACCCACCGCTAGGCAAAGCTCTTCTGACTGTCAAGGGGCCCTCTGTCAGCCACAAACCGCTGACCAAAGCCTCAAGGATAAGGCTCCGCTGCAAAGCATAGCTCCAGGCGTCAACGTTGAGTGTAGTGGTACTACCCAGCTTTACCACTAGGTGGCAGCTTCGCTGGCCAAGGTTCATCCATGCGAGCCCCGCAGAGAAAAGCTCCGCTACGGCTACTCCTCTAGCAAGCACTAACGTGCCAGTGACCTCCGCTGGACACCACCGCTGGCAGCTCAGTGTAGTCCACTCTGATCATCAATCTCAGTTCGATCATCTCTCCCTCCCCGCTGAATGTCGGCCACCACCGCTAGCCAACCAGCACTAGTCATACTCCGCTAAGCCACCGCTAGCCAAAAATCTCTAGCTCATCCGCCTCTCATCATCTGTGCCCGCTGCAAATCATTAAACCCAGCAAACGCTTATATGCTCTGGACACTCATGTTTGGCCGTGTTCCTCTCTGGGCACCCACAGTTCTTGTTCGAGCAAGCAGCTCACGCTCCTCTCTGTGAAAGCTATACTTGAACCAGATAAGTCTACTTCTATCTCCGACCTATATATACTTCGGTGTCTGCTTATGCTATCTACACATGCTTATAAGTCCATGACAGCATGTTTACATATATGCACATCTGTGTTTTCTGGTCAACTGAATCATAAATATGCATCAACTAAGCAATATGATATTTTCAAGATGGCTCTATCTTGGCATCATGCATGATGATCAGTTCATTCCCAAATGAATGTGTCATTGAAAACAGGAGAGACAATCACCGAGCACTTCTTCAATCAATGAAGTTATTGACCATCTATTATGGTACTTCGCCGGAGCAATGGAGCGTCATGCTTGGAACAACTCCAACATGATTTGGGTACTTACATTGATTTCAACTCAAACCCACTTCAATCGGCATAAGATAAGTAACTATATCTCAATACACGCTTTTGCAATTAGAGCTATTTTCATGCCTTTACATGCTTTCACTATTCTTAAGCATGCCCACAATATATTACACTTGATATGTCTTTACATGCTTCCATGACTTTAGGCATGCTTACAATATGTATCAATTTTAGTAGCACACCTACTAGGCTTACATACTATTGCCATGCTTCAAATGTCTCCATGATCCTTAGGCATGTTTACAAAATACAAAAATGTTATTAGCAACTTCACTACAATTGTACATGCTATACACATGCGATGCTTAAATCAATTTAATGTGACACTCACTTAAACAAACTATGCCACATCTAAAAGCTTGTGACACTTATGACTTAATTAAACATGTTTGGATAACGACTTGATTGGGTTACGACTCGCTTGGGTATCGAGCATGGCCATGACTTGCTTGGGCCACGCCCCGCAAGCTCGCACAGCGCCCACCCGCTCAACTACACCCAACTTGCTTGAACACAACCTAACTCGCTTAAACACATCCAACATGCTTTAAATAAGTTCCAAGTTCACAAGGCTTCATACTATTCACCAGGAGCTACTCCCAAAATTTTATTTGGACACCCATGACACTTGCCGCTATCTATAATGCATGTCACATGGCCATAAGATCCATATATTATTACTTGCTATACTTATTTGTCATTGTTCATACAATTACAAACTTTACATATACTCTATATGTAAACATATGGTCTAGCCTCCGGGCACTATACTTTGTCAAACTCTCCCTACGGGAAAGAGACCTAAACGGGTCTAGACTCCACGAGTCTATGGTCTACGACCAACCGCCAAGCGGTAAGGCAACGCCTCATAATAACAATGACCACTACGCGGCATTGCAGTCAAGCTTTTCTCCTCCGGGAAAGAGTAAAGGGACCAGTTAACGTAGCCTACGGCAGCCATTGATCCGGCAGTTAACCCCCGACGCTTGGGTATCAAAGATAAGGTTCGCTACCTAACGCCCACTGCTTATACGCAGCTACCCTCATTATAACAATTTTCCGACCATACGGAGGTCTATAGCCAGGAGTGGGGGACTCCTTGGAGGGCCTAGCAGGAAGCCCACCTGAAAGGGCATAAGCGTTCACTCCGACCAATTCTAGATGGACGACGCACTTGCACTAATTATGTTCGAAATACGGCACAAAACCACGCTTTGGTATCAACCCTATTGAAAACCCTCCTTGACTGGGGACTTCGGGGACTTGTACATACAGCCTAGCATAATTAGCAACAGTTATGCTCATGCCTCAGGGCATCACCTTCGAGCTACCTGTTGATGCCTCATGGCAACCCCGAGATTCGCGCTCTTGCCTTCACGGCACCTCCGAGCTTCCCGCTCACGCCTTCACGGAATCCCCGAGCTTCCCGCTCACGAGCTCTAACGCTCACGCCTCCACGATACCCCCGAGCTTCCACTCACGCCTTCACGGCATCCCCCGAGCTTCCCGCTCACGAGCTCTAACGCTCACGCCTCCACAGCACCCCCGAGCTCTAACGTTCACGCCTCCACAGCACCCCCGAGCTCTAACGCTCACGCCTCCACGGCACCCCCGAGCTTCGCTCTCTTGCCTTCACGGTACCTCCGAGCTTCCGCTCACGCCTCCACGACACCCCCGAGCTTCCGCTCACGCCTCCACGACACCCCCGAGCTCTAACGCTCACGCCTTCCCGGCACCCCCAAGCTTTCCGCTCACGCCTTCCCGGCACCCCCGAGCTTCCCGCTCACGCCTTCCTGTCAACCCCGAGCTTTCCTCTCACGCCTTCCCGACACCCCCGAGCTTCCCGCTCACACCTTCCCGGCAAACCCGAGCTTTCCGCTCACGCCTTCCCGGCACCCTCAAGCTTCCCTCTCACGCCTTCCCGGCAACCCCGAGCTTTCACGCTCTTGCCTTCCGGCATTCCCACGCTTTACACTCACATCCCCTCAACATAATACACATTAATGGAACATTGAATTCTTCTACCATTTGTCTTTTGCCACAAATTGAATTCTTTTCCTGTTCCATTAATACGAGTGAAAACCAAACAAACGCAAGCTTTCGCGTATTCATTGTTCATGAGTCACAAACGCTTGCCTTCATGGCACTCATGCAACCTACACCTCACTAGCGTAACCTCGTCAAACTCGACCTCGTCCATTTTCTCGTGCGCATCACACATTTATCATATGCAATCTGTATACTCATTCTTAGTATGCTCAAACAACCGTACGCGTTCTCGAGCCTATACGTCATAAACGATCATACTCAACGACATTCACATGTATACATCAACATGTATTATGCACCTCGTACATTCGTATATGCCAATGCATATCGAAGCAACTCACATACGTTGCCTAGTACAACAGGCATTCTACATGTGCGTGCTTTTGTCTTTGTTGTGCAGGTTAACGAGTCCCTTCTTGCTTACGGAGTTCTGGGACTTGTAGGGGCTAGGCGCCTCTCGGACGTTACTTATGCTTGATGACATCATGTTTATAACTCCCCAACCAAGAAGCTCCTCTTACTTGGGGACTTGTAGATACCTCTCACTAGCATGACTAATTTGCTACATCACCAAGCATAAGTAACACCCTCTTTATGGGCCCACAAGCCCTGGTGGGACCCAACCGCGATATGCATCCCATAGCCCGATGTCCAAGCTACGCCACAGTAGTCAGAAGCAGCCAATACCTCGCCGGGAAGCCACCTTCCCAGCCTTGCCAAGTTGTCTTCACAATATGACTTTCTAGACTAGAATAATGGTTTTTAGATCCCACATTGAAGAATATGTAAAGGAGAGGGGTTCCCTTACCTATAAAAGGGACCCCTCCTCCCACTTAAACACCATCCCATTACATCTCGTGTAATCCCCTTGGGCCGCAAGGCCCAAACACACTAGTTAAGCTTTCAAGTGGACGTAGTCTCCCGCTAAGGCGGGAGACGAACCACTATACTTCTTGTGTCTCTCTCTCTCTCCCTCTTCATTTAACCTTAATTAGAGCCTTCGGTTTCTAACATTAACAGAGTGAGAGTGGCTTCCACAATCCCATGGTTTTTGGTGGGTTTGTGGTAGAAGGTGTTGGGGTTGTTTTTGGGACTGTGGAGTCTCATTAAAAAGAGTCCTCCTTGCTGCCAAACATGGGATAACTGGGATTAGACTAGATAAGGTTGTCTAATCCCATCCAATCCCATGTAATAAACACCACCTAAGAGTATCATTTAGAAAGGTTTAGGCCTCCTCGAGGTGAGTCTCAACCTAATCCCGTCTTTGATTTCCCTTTAGAGGAAGTTTTGATGCTGGTAACGTACAATGTACCCCAATTATTGGGTTCGACTCTGTGACACGGTCTACACCAGGAAGCTGAAAAATCAGCTAGCAACCTCCAAGACTAGAAAACTCTAGCTTGTGAACTCTCCATGCTGTCTTCCTCAATAATTGGGCTGCGGTTCCCATGTTAGGTGTTGCTTGGGTTCATTTTAGTACTTTTTTATTTGTTTTTAAGTTTTAGTTAAAATAAGTCCCTATTATTTTCTGGTAAGGAGAGTCAGGCCAAATGCATGTGTGTGCATTTAAAGTGTCTTATCTGTCCTAGAGAGGAGGCGAGTCTTTATTAAATGGACGCAACCTCCTAGTGTTAGGATGAAATGAAGTGTTGCTAGATATTGTTTTGGTCAGCGGCATAGTGGGAAAGCAGGTTTAATTGTTCTATGGCTTTGTATGAACTTTATCTTTCAGGTATGCCACTGTTGTAAAGCAAATAGAGTTGCCCAGATATCTGGTATGTCAACCCTTGTTAGTTGGTGCATGTTTTGAATACATAAGATTAGTGGGAGCTCATGTCATTATTTGAGATGTTCTCTCGTTACTAATTGTTCGGAGTTTAGGTTTTACGTCCTCCCTTTAAATTTTTTTTTTTTTTTAAGGAAAAAATTCTGCTTACTACCCTGTACTTTCAAGGTTTCGTCAGTTCAGTCCCTGTACTTCTAATTTAATCAGAAAAGTCCTCGCACTCTCCAATTTCATCAAATCGATCCATTTCCTCACCATTTCGTCAATTTCCTCTGTTTGGGTGCTGACTTGTCCGGACACCGTCTGATCTGTCATATTTGTGGGACCTTCTCACATGCAAAATTCCCAAGCTACCCCTCTAATATATCTCCCTCCCCTTTCCCACCCGAGCAGCCTAATTCCCCAGAACCCCGTCTTCTCTTCTTCTTCTCAGCTCTTGGTTATGGTTCCTCACTTCTTCCACCGATCAACATGGCCGGAAGAAGATGAGGGAGTCTGAGATCATTAATGGGGCCAAGATCATGCTCACAACAAACCCAAAAAAATTAAATATTTGGGTGTGCGAATTAACCCAATTTGGTTTAGATGAGTCCTCTAGATTCAACTAAGATGCAGAAAAACCAAATCTGAACAAAATTCAAATCAAGATGCATGTAAACCCAACATGAAAATCAAAACCAAAGATACAGATCTCTTCCCAAATCAAAATTTCATTACCAACCACACCCACCCAGCCCACTATCAACCAGACCCACGCCTGGGAAGAAGAACGACAGAAGCTCATTACCAACCACACCCAGCCCACTACCAACCACACCCAAGCCTCCATCTGACGGCCAGCTGAGATTAAAAGAAGAAATAAATGAATTAGAAAAAAGATTGAAGCTAAATCTTGTTGGGTAGGGAGGGATTAAAGGAATAGAGAAGTACCCGAGTGGCGAGTTCGAGGGACTGAGCGTTGTGAATGATGGAACTGGCGATGGCTACGGTGACGGTGGGAATCACGGCGGCTGTGTCAGTTTTGGATTTCTTGTTCTTCTTATTCTTATTGGTTTTCTTATGCGAGTCGCCGCTAACAATATAGGCGCGGACGAGGTCCTCGAGCTTCTTGGAGAGAGTGGACTCGATGTGGGCGAGCTTGGCCTTGGCGGTGTCGACGGTCTCGTGGTCGGGACGGTCGTCGAGGGCGTTGAGGACAGAGCGGGTCTGGGCGACGTTAGAGACGGCGCGGGTCATGGCGGCGATGGCTTTGGGGTCGGAGAGGTGGGGCATCTAGTTGAGGAGGCCTGAGGAGGATGAGGATGGTTGCTGGGGTCATCGATCATGTGAATCGGCGATGAGAGAGAGGTGGTTCTTAAATCGGATCAAGCTTGAATATGTGAATGATGGAATCGGCGATGGCTAGGCTGAATGAATCGGATCGATCTTGGGAAGTTGGTTGAGAATTGAACGAGGGAAGGAATGAAAAGGAGGGTAGCTTGGAAATTTTGCATGTGAGAAGGTCCCACAAATTTGACAGATCAGACGGCGTCCGGACACGTCAGCACCTAAACAGAGGAAATTGACGAAATGGTGAGGAAATGGATCGATTTGATGAAATTGGAGAGTGCGAGGACTTTTCTGATTAAATTAGAAGTACAGGGACTGAACTGACGAAACCTTAAAAGTACAGGGTAGTAAGCAGAATTTTTTCCTTTTTTTATTTTATTTTTTATCGCAGAGTTTATAATCAAGACCATATATATATATATATATATATATATATATAAAGTAACTGGGGATTACGTAATCCCAGGACTTTCGGCTTTTTTTTTTTTGTTTTTCTTTCTCATTTGTCATTTGGGTTTGATTACGATCAAAATCTCTACATCAGTCACCGACTCACACAAGTCACACATCCCCAGTCCGTGAACTTCCCACTCCGATTGAGTGGGCTGGAGACCCCACGAAGCTGCAAACCTTAGTGGCTTGTTGACCAGCCAATTAGCTTACTAGTTTGACTCAGTTAATAATTAGCTGCATTAGAATTTGTGTAGAATTGTTTTACCTTGAGTTTACTATCATCATCAATTCATCGAGATAATTATCTCTTTCCAACGGACTAATATGTTTGATTTTGCTAGAAACCCCAAGTGTGCTCTTGTTGTTGCATAGTTTGTCGACTTGAATTTTCACCAATCACTCTCTATTTCTTCTAAACATCTTATAATTTCACTCTCTTAACGTTCTGAAATTTATCGTGACTAATTTTAGTGATATTACATTGTACAGTCTGGTCTTCTGGTGACACTAGTTAGAAGAAAATGCCTTGCTCATTAAAAAAAAAAAAATCTACAGCATTTACATAATAATTTTAAGGTGTTGGGTCTTGTCAACAAACCTTATATTAGAATCTATAAATTTCTTGAATACACCAAAATGAATTATATCACGTGTCTCGTCGTACTTTACATATCCAATCTATTTTTCTACATGCACGGCATTATAGAAAATTTGTTAGAGACTGTTGTTACCACAATTTTTTTTTATAAGTTGAGTTATTGATATTTTATATCTACAAAACTAATTTTTGAGTAATAATCCACAACTGAAATTTCCATCAAACATTTTTTTCGAAATTTTCGCCTCTAAAGTACCAAAATTTCTATCAAAACTAAACTTTCAAATGTCGTTCCTATCGATGGAACAAACCTGTAGGGTGTGCCAATCATGGTTAAGCTACCTACGTACTTGCGTCGAGTGTGGTCACCCTTGGCTTGACTGAGTCTGGTGAAAAATAGTAAATCTTGGCAACAAAGTGCTAACCAATAACCATACTTGGACAGTGTGGGTGGTTTATCAAACCCACTGATTCTCTCATGCACACGAGTCTATTTAATCACCCACCAACGCCTAGAACCCACGAGCTCACTCCACTCTCTTTCTCTCTGACTCACTTTCCCTCTGTTCCTCTCTGCAACTCCATGTCGATTTTTCAGGGAGTGATGATGGGAAACTGATTTTTAGTGGGCAAATAAAGGAGCCAAAAAACACAGTAAAAAAAGATATAACCCCCACTCCCACACATAACGATGATCATGGTTCATGATCATCACCGCTCATCCTTTTGTTTCCATTCTGGGTTTTATTCCTCTCTCGTTTTCAATTTCCTAATCCTGGTTTACCACAGTGACTCGTCTTGTGTTTTTTTCTGCCAAACCCTGAATCGTCGTCTCTCTGATACGAACCAATTTTGCTGAGTTAATAGTGGAGGGTAAAAACAAAAGCAAGAAAGGTGAAGAGAAAATTAAAGCCTGCCCAACAAAAGAAGGAACAAAAATACAAACTTTCTTTGTTCAGATGTCTGATGCATGCACGTCTTGTCCTTCGATCACGACTCTTGGGCCTCTCCTTTCAGCTGCTTTCGGATTCTTTTCTCTTTCTCTGATTGATTGATTCACATCACAACAGAGCTCTTCAGAGGAAGAAAGAAAGAAAGAAGAGCGAGAAAGTCGCGGAAGAACTGTGTGAGCTCAGCTCTTTCTATTTTTGATACTTCCCTCTACTGGGTTTTTTCTGTCAGTCTTTTTCAAAAAAAAATGGAGGTCACAGAGTTGTAGCAGAGAATAGTTTCCGTGGAATCTTTTCTGCAATTTCTGGTTTCTGGGTTCTTTCAAAATGAGGGTTTTTGACTGTGCTAGAGCTTAGTAACAACTCTTGTTTTCAAAGTCTTGTTTTTCTCTGTGAGTTTCAAGGTTCTCAATTTTCCTGTGGATTTGTAGTTTCTGTCTTGATTTTGCAGACGGTTTGTTTAGTCTTTAAACCTCTCTAATGGCGGACAGTAACTCTCTGCCTTCTCCTAGACCCGTTTCATCTTTCTTCTCCACTCCGAGATTGTTCACTAGCTTCACCTCAAAACCCTTCTCTGAAACTGAAGCTGTTATGAGCCCAACTTCCATTCTGGAAACTAAGCCATTCTTTGGTCTAAGAAACCCATTCTGGTCCGAATCAAATACACCCAAAACCCCAGAACCCGAAACCAAACGCCACTGGGACAAATTGGACTCCAAAGGCATTGGCCTTGCCATTGTTGATGCTCTAATCGACGATGATGGCTCTGATCCAAAACCATCAAAGCCCCAAAGCCGAATGGTTATTTTCGGTTCACAGCTCAAGATTCAAATCCCTCCTCTGCCATCCTCTGTTCTTCCCTCTTCTGAATCACCAAAACTTGAAGCCGTTTTCGGAATCGAAAGAACGAATTCTCCTTTGGGTCCTTTCTCTTCCAGCCTGTCTCAATCTCCGGCTAAGAAATCCCCATTTGGGACTGTCCGTTCCGGCATTGAGACTCCTGTTTCGCCTCAGGTTTTCAAGGGGTGTCTCTCTGTTAGTGAAATGGAGCTCTCTGAGGATTATACTTGTGTGATTTCTCATGGGCCAAATCCAAGAACTACTCATATATTTGACAACTGCGTTGTGGAGAGCTGTGATGGTGTGCCTGAACTTTCCCCAATCCGGAAGGAAAACGTGTCAAGTTACCCGTCTGAGAGTTTCCTCAGCTTCTGCTACCATTGCAAGAAGAATCTTGGGCAGGGCAAAGATATTTACATGTACAGGTTGGTTTAATTCTTTCCTTTCCATTAGTACTATTAATTGGTTGTTCAAGTTCCTTTCTTCTAATTTATTAAAAAGGAAAGCCCCAATCAAATTTGGTTATTTTTTGTGGGTTTCTCAATTTGATGTTTAGTTTTACTTTTTTGGTGTTGTTTTTAGTGTTTTCTAATTCCTCGTGTTTGAATGGTGGTTGGTTGTTTATATACAATAATATTGTCAATAATGTGAAGGGGTTGAGACTTTACTCAATTTTGGATTAGAATCTTCATATGATACTAGTATATGATTGGTGTATATTATAATAGGATCCTAAATTCATAGTATATTGCAAGTTGGTAATTGATAGGCATTATTATAGAATTGTAGATCCACATATCCATCTTTTGGATAACATGACAGAGTATCTGAATTTCCAAAGCTTTCCTTATTATGCAAGGTTAACTTGTCACTTGTCTACCCATATAAAAATCGTTGCCATTTTTTATATTTCTCGCTCATTTTTGGTTACGACTTTCTATTATTTGTTTGATATGAGTGTTTACCGCGTTTTAATTCCGGGTTGGTTGCTGCAGAGGTGAGAAAGCGTTCTGCAGCAGTGAATGCCGTTATCAGGAGATGATGTTGGAGGAAGAAGGAAGCTGACGATGTTTTATGGGAATTGTTCCCGACAGAAACGCTTCACTGAAAGCAAAATTAAACAAAAAAAGAAAAAGAAAAAAAGAAGCTTAATAAGTCCTTCACCATAGGCTTCTTCTGTTAATTTCTTCTTTGTTGCTAAATAATAGGGAAGGAATAGTCTTTGTAACATCAAACATATGAGTCCCTCATGAAAGACAAAGATGGGGTTGAATTTTTCTGGGAAAATGCATCCCTTTTTCTTTGGTTTTGTTTTTAGTCTATTTTTCTGGGCTCCCCTCCTTGTAGAGAGGTAGAGGAATGAAGCGCTGAGATGTATGTAGAGTTGGAATTGTTATGAATTGAGTAATGAAATTGCTGTTGGATCTGGCATCTGTGGCATGTGTCTCTTAGTCTTTTGGATTATTTTCCCAGCTTTGGTTTTGGTGGTGGTGATGATGATATGTGACAAAAGCTTACATTATCTTTGGACCATAGCGTGTGCCAATGCCTAGGTTGAGGTAAGATGCTCTCTTCCTTTTATAAACCGGTGTCTGTCTGTACACTTATTGCCACTCATGATGATAATGCCGCTTCTTTTTCTGACTTGGTTTTTATTCCGGGGAGTTTGAATAGGACACTATGGAAGAGAGCATACTTTAGGGAAAAGTTTCTGGGTCTGATTTCAAGGGAATAATTCTGCATAAAGCAAGGTAGGGTTTAAAAAAAAAGAAAAAGAAAAAACACTTCATAACCGTTAACTTGATATTCCAGCTGGGATGGTCTATAGTGCTGAAGTGCTCAACGGTGCTCCGCCGGTCCATAACATCGGTGTTTGCGTTTCCTGCCCATCCTACTCTTTAGACGGGTGTGGAATATCAACAATTGCGTTTCCTGCCCATCCTACTCTATATTGATGAATCAATTAACGGCTAAGATTAAAGAAAACATTGATATCTTGAAACTAAAGAGTTTTTCATTGCGTCTAGCGATAACTCTCCTAGCTATTCAACCCGAACATATGTCTAAATATATACTAGGTAAATATTCAAAATGCAAGATGATTGAGGATTAAAGTCCACCTTTATGGAGTGAGGGAGACGGAAAGCCTAATAATTCAATGACTTTTGTGTTGTTTTCTTTGAAGATTAGGCTAATACGTTGTATGAATCATCTGAGATTACTAAGTGTAATCGACTGATTGAATAAGCAAACCAAACTAGAGTATAAGATTGCTTGCCAAATCGGAGTACGAGACTTCTATCTCACCTATAGTTGAGAAGAATAATATTTTGACTCTATATGCTATAGGATTTAGATGGTTCAAGAACTGCCTTACAGTACATCTTAAATACTTTTGTGACAAAAATATGTTCTTGTATAAAGCTCTCTCTTTCAAATCAACTGTATATTAGATGATTTGTATGTTGAAAAAATAATGTTTTAATTAAAATTTATAATACTCATTCAATTGTTGATTTGAAAGTCCATATTAGAGACTCTCATGGCTTGTTTTGAAATAGGTCTAAAAACTTGCGAATTACAACTAAAATATAAGATGCCCTCCAAAAGAAGCAATCATTTTTGCGAAATTTCGCAAGCCAATTTAAAACAGACACGTGTTATAAGACTCTCTGACAAATCAAAATTCGTAGAAAAATATAATTTTATTGTGTCTCTACTTTTCCTACGTCAAAATCTAGAAGTGAAGACTGTTGTGAATTGAAAACGAGAGTAAGAGCCAATTTTGCTTGCATAATGTCTCATCATATCTCCAACTCCAATATGGCCAATACTTGAGACTTGATAATAAGTTAGAAAAGGAAAGTGACATTTTATGAGAAAAACAAAGTAAGTTGACATGTCTTGACAATGAGGTAAATATATTTAAAGGATGTAAACTTGTAGTTTAATCATACATGTCTCTCCTGTAATAACTAAAGCGGAAACATACACCTCCATATTTAAATTGAAATAGCTAAAGGAACTTCACGTCACATTAGGAGATCTTCATAAAGTAATCAGTTTTATGTAAATTCTTGGCTGGGATCATTGTTGTTAGGAAAATGGAATGGAATACAAAGAAATCAACAACAAATAGGATGGAAATAACAGACATAGAGCACCATAGTCCGGCAAGGAAATGTTCATACACTCACAAGACAGAAAGATCGATTTTCATGATCAAAAGCGTGAATCTCAATTTAGCACATTTTTCTGACAGCGACGAGTTCTAATTTTCACACGATTAGACGCAGAGTGTGTGCTTTAAGTGATTGATTGCAGCTAGAATGCCTTTTTCTTTGTTTCATTTTTTTAATTTCTTTCTATATTTTGATTAGTTTCAATCTTGAATTAATTCTTTCAGATTGCTTTAGGATTGGTAGAACACTTAAATCTACTTTTCATTGTAAGAATTACTACTGACACGATCGAGAGAGATATCTTGCACCGTTTTATCATTGACTAATTTTTTAGTAGAAAACCAATGAGTGGTTTGGGGTCAAAGTCTATCTTGATTGCCTTTTATATATTAGGGCTAAATACTGTTTAGTCCCTGAAGTATGGCTTCGTCCTCGTTTCAGTCTCTGTCTTTATAATTTAATTCCAAATGTCCCTAAACTCAAAATTTTCAGTCAAACTGATCCATTCCCTCCATTTCTTCGGTTGCTCGATGACGTGTCAGTTATTGGTTTGCCAGCTCAACGCCATGTAAGACACTGATTTTGTAAAGAGACGAGAATGCCCCTGCTTCAGTTTCTTCCAAAATTTCCTCTCTTCTTTCTTATCTTCTTTCTCCCTCTATCCAGGTCATCGATACAAGGAGAGGGGTGATGGTACGGCGGTGGGATGATCACCAGTGCCGGCGCTAGTTGGTGGGTGCGCCGACAAGTATGATGGTGACAGTGGTGAGCCACGACAATTGTTGAAGTTTGTAAACCATAGAGAGAGAATCTGAGATTCGGTTTCTCTCTCATCCATCCCTCTCATAAAAAAACCCAGAATCACAAAGCGCCCAGAGATCAAGATGTGTGATGATGATGATGATGGTTACTCGGAGAAGAGAGGATTGGAGGATGGGGTCTTGTAGTGACGGCCGGTGAAGGAGGCAGAGGTCGTGGGTGCCCAGAGAAAATTTATGGGTGTTCACTGCGACGACGCTGGGTTACTTCCGGGCATCTCTGGATGATGAAGAGGCTGCCGATGGATCGTCGGAGGCCGCTGAGCACGATAATGGTGGAGATGAGGCACGTACGGCATTCCTGATCTACAACAAGGTTGGATTGGCGGTCTCCTCAACAAGATATGCCAGGCCCAGAGTAATAACTTCGAGTATGGCTCCGGTCACTTCGAGAATCGTGGCTCCTTCGAAGACGACATCGCAGCCGTCATGCCCACCCACATCTTCAACTCCACCAATCACCCCAATGTCGACTGGTGTGAATCAGATTGATTTGGATTTGGGTTTGGGTAACAAACATTGATTTGGATTTGGTTAATCTGAATCCAAATCCTCAACCCCAAATCACCATATCCAAACAAGACCTTAGGGTTTTGGGCAAATCTGAGGATGTTTTTTGGATGGTGAGCTTAGTAGTGGTGGTGGTGGTGGATTTTGGGTGTAAAGAGAAAGAAGGAAGAGCAGGGGTATTCTTGTCACTTTACAAAATCAGTGTCCTACGTGGTGTTGAGCTGGCAAACCAATAAGTGACACGTCATCGAGCAACAGGAGGAAATGGACCAGTTGGACTGAAAATTTTGAGCCCAGGGACATTTGAAATTAAATTAGAAAGGCAGGGACTGAAACGAGGACAAAGCTATACTTCAGGGACTAAACAGTATTTTTCCCTATATTTTACTAACTTCATATCCGTTTGATGCACGTGTTATTTTTGAAAAGAAAACGAACGTCAAAGTTTCATTCTCACTTCTTCTAAAATTTGGTCTAGCTTGTGGAACCAAACTTCAAACTTATTTCCTTCATAGATAGAAGATAGACAGACAGACAGACATACAGAAAGATATTTTTTAATTACATCAGGTTCTACATCAATATAGATGGGTGATCATCTATATGTTTCTTGTACATCCAAAGGTGGAGGTCTTTGTGATACTCATTCATGTATCAACCCCCTTTATTTGTCTCCACTCTGAAAATTTGCTTCACTTAATCTATTAACATTTGAATGTTAGATAATTGGGGTAGTTTCATTTTAATTCCCTGATCTTTATATTGTGTCTCTTCACTTCAAAATTTATCATATGTGTTCATGTATTGACCAATTTAATCAATCTTGTTCAATGTTTAGTTATGTCAATTATTTTGTTAATTGTTAACATAGCTCTGCTTTGTTCTATTTTATGATGATGTCTCATTGGTGTTGCATACAAAACCATATAATTGGTGATGAAAATTCAAAAAATTTGACACAATGCTTGATAAAAAGTTAAGAGTTGGACAAAATTAATTAAAATTTGTGAGTACAGAGACAGAGACACATATAACAAAAATAAAACGTACAGAACCATGAATAATTTAGGATGTAAATATTAAAGAGGTAAAACAAAATTAATCCTAAATAGTTGATATGTTTTTTTAGAGTATTGAAGTTATATATGACACTTCATAAGTTCATCACTAATGCATTGTGGGAAAACTATAGGTGTTGAAGGACATAGAATCATGCCAAGAAATACTAAAGCATAATCATGAGGAGACTACCGAAGCATGAGTTCCAACTATTTAAAATCCATTGTTGATGAAAATTTCTAGGTTTTGCTTAGAAATAAGTTATGTCACGATCTGATACCACAAATTGTTAGCTTTATTAGTTCGTGTATGAGTTGTTTTTTTTTTTTTTTTTTTGAGATAAATGGTGTCAACCTTTATTGAAAGAAATTAACTAGTGATTACAAAGTTCATGATTAATAACATCATGAAGAAAAGAAGGTACAGAAGAGTAAAAAAGATTTTGGCTTGTAGTAGAAGCCTTTGCTGCCACAAGACGAGCTGCTTTGTTTGCATTCCTGCTTGTATGTGTAGACTATATGAGATTAATGATCGTAGTCAAGGTCAAGGTCAACCATCTGAGTCAAGAAACTCAACTAATCTTACACTTGACAAATGTCCTAAGCTGATTGGTGACCAAGAAATGGATGTTAGAGAGATTGGTTAAGCCTAACAGAAAGTTGTTAAAGTCTGGTTTATGCTTTAACCAAAGCGGTTACTGTTAGCTCTATATAAAGCAATGTAATGAAAGCTCTGTAATAATTACTCAAGTACAATTCTTAATAAGAAAACCATCGTCTTCTTCCTCTAGCTTTCTGCTTTCCCAAATCCCTAGATCTTTGATTTCAGCATGGTATCAAGAGCCATGGAAGTTCTCCAAGTCTTCTGATTCGATCCCTCAGTCTTTTCTTCTTCGATCCCTCCAATCTCTTCTTCAAGATGCAAGCTTCCTTTCTTCAAGATCCAAGCTTTCTTTCTGCAACAATGGTGGCTACAATGGTTTCCCTTCTTGCTAATCTGTCTAGTATCATCTCTGTGAAGCTCGATGACAACAATTATCCTACATGGCATTTCTAGATGTACTCTCTGCTTCGAGGTCATGGTTTACTCAAGTTTGTGGATGGCACTCACCCTTGTCCATCTAAATACTCCATTTCTGATGATGGCCAGCTTTCTCAGAATTCTTCTGAAGACTATGAAGACTGGCTTGAGCAAGATTGCAATCTCATCTCCCTCATCACAGCTACTCTCTCCCCTGAAGCACTTTCTCATGTGGTTGGTTGCTCTACTGCTTTGGAGGTATGGATCACTCTCAAAGATCGATATGCTACTGTATCTAGGTCTAATGTTGTGCAATTGAAATCAAATTTGCAATCCATTGAAAAGGGATCTGATAGCATTGATAAGTATCTGCTTAGGGTTAAGACTGCAAGGGATCAATTATCTGCTATTGGTGTCAAAATGGCTGATGAAGACATTATGATTCTCATCTTGAAAGGTTTACCATCTGAGTTTAGTACCATAAGAATGATGATTAAGGCCAAACATACTCCCATCTCTATGACTGAGCTTAGATCACTCTTACTCGCTGCTGAATCTGAAATTGAGTGTGAAACAAAGATGCAGTCTCTATCTTTGACATCTATGAATGCTATGGTTGCCAAGAACTCATCTTTTACTGAGTCTAAAGGACTGTTGCCTATTCCTGTGGGACAAAATGGACTTGCTGCTTTTCACAATGGTCCAAGAAGTGGTTCAAATAGGGGGTTTAGCTACAACTATGGAGGTAACAATGGTTACAACAACACTGGGAACAGAAATGGTAATTCTGGTGGGTTTAGGCCATCTTGGAATAACAACAATGGTGGTTCTGGCTTCAAAGGGTCTCAGAATGGTTTTGGCAACAAGAATTTTGGTACAAGGTCAATGCAGGGCTACACCAATGGGTACAATGGCTTCAGGCCTCGGATTGTCTGCCAAATTTGTGAGAAACCAGGACATTTTGCTCAAACTTGCTGGCATCTTGGCAAGAATCAAGGCTATGGTAGCTCTTCTGTTCCTGAATGTCAACTTTGTGGTTTGACTGGCCACTCTGCAGCTCATTGCAACCAGAGAGAATTTTTTGCCTCCCTTCAAGGTCAACATACAGCCATGACAGCTTCTGTTCAACACAACTCTTCTGCTCCCAATCATGAAGTATGGAATACTGACTCTAGAGCCTCATCTCACATGACTTCTGACATCCACACTCTCAACAATGTGACATCCTACCCTGATGGTGATCAAGTTCAAGTTGGAAATGGTGCAGGTTTATCCATTAAACATATTAGGGATGGTTCTATTTTTCTAAACAAATCTGCTATTTTAGCCTTGAAGAAAATTCTTCATGTTCCCAAACTTGCTGCTCACTTACTTTCTGTGTATCAACTTTGCAAGGACAATAATTGCAGAATGATTTTTGATGAGTTTTCATTTTTTATACAGGACAAGGTGACAGGCAAGGTGCTGTTTCAAGGTCTCAGTGACAATGGCCTATATCCCATTCCAGTCTCCATTTCCAGAAATCTCTTCACTCCTTCTTCAGTTCCACCTACAACTTCTTCTACAGCTTTTCTTGTCTCCAAGATATCCCACTCTCTATGGCACAGAAGACTAGGCCATCCTTCAAATAAAATCATTGCTTCCATGTTAGAAAAATCCCATATTAGTTCTGTACATGATATCACTTCTGATTTGTGTGAATCATGCTTAGCTGGAAAGTTCACCAAATTACCTTTTTCTCATTCTAGTACTAGATCTTCTATCCCATTCCATACTGTTCATTCTGATGTATGCAGTCCCTCCCCACATATTTCCATTGAAGGGTTCAAATACTATCTTACCTTCATTGATGATTGTACTCGATATTGTTGGATTTTTCCTTTACATAATAACACAGAAGTCTTTTCTTTGTTCATTGCCTTTCACTCTTTTGTGTTCAATCAATTCTCTGCATCTATTAAAGTTTTGCAAACTGATGGTGGTGGTGAATACATAAGCCATAGATTTCAGTCTTTTCTTGTTAACCAAGGCATTATTCACCAAAAATCATGTCCCTACACACCCCAACAGAATGGCCTTGCAGAAAGGAAAAATCGACATATAGTTGAAACTGCTCTCACTCTTCTCCATCAATCCCATCTGCCTCCCAATTTCTGGTTTCATGCTTGTGCTGCATCTGTGTTCCTCATAAATAGAATGCCTTATCCTACTTTGAATATGTCTTCCCCTTTTGAACTACTCTACTTAAAACCTCCATCCCTTGACTCTTTAAGAGTTTTTGGCTGTGCTTGTTTTCCCCTTATGAAGCCATACAACTCCAATAAGCTCCAGGTCAAAACTGTCAAGTGCATCTTTTTGGGGTATGCACCAGGGTACAAGGGTTTTCTATGCTTTAATGTGTCCAATTCTAAATTCATCATCTCCAAACATGTTGTATTTGATGAAAACTCATTCCCATATAAGTCTCTTAGTTCTGAATCTGCTACATCTTCTTTTGCTCACACACACACATCTATTCCTTTTCTGCTTAAACATCCATCCAAACCTTTTCACTCAAGCAGCTCCTCATCTACTCAACAGCACCTGCCCTCACCTGTCCACTCTCCTGAGACAACTAGTTCACCTGTTCACACTCATCACTCTGATTCAGCAGTCAACATAGTTCCTTCATCTACTTCTGCTGTAAATTTGGACTTGGCTACTAAATCTATACCCGCTGCCAGCAACTCTTCTACAAATCTTATTCTTCAACCTGGAGAGACCTACATTCCAATATCAGATATTCAGATTATAGTGGATCCTTCATCCACTGCAACCAACCCCATTGTTTCTAACTTTCATCCTCAATCTGCAACTACATCTATGTTCACAAATGCACACAACATGACAACTCGGAGCAAAAATGGAATCTTCAAGAAGAAAGCTTTTACTGCATCAACATCATCTGATCCTGCTCATATTGAGCCTAGTTCCTATAAGAAGGCATTGCAGATCCCAATTTGGAAGAATGCTATGTAAGAGGAAATTGATGTTTTAGCTAAGCAAGGTACTTGGACTCTTGTTCCACTTCAACCTGATATAAATCTAGTAAGCTGCAAATGGATCTTCAAAGTCAAAAGAAACTCTGATGGCTCTATTGCTAGGCAAAAGGCCAGATTGGTGGCCAGGGGCTTTAGTCAAGAAGAAGGCATTGATTATGAAGAAACATTCAGCCCTATTGTGAGGCACACAACTGTGAGACTTGTCTTGGCAATGGCAGCTCCGTTTAACTGGAAATTACATCAACTAGATGTCAAAAATGCCTTCCTGCATGGTATTCTGAAAGAAGAAGTCTACATGTCACAACCTCCTGGTTTTGAGGATTCTCAGTTTCCAAATCATGTTTGCAAACTTAAAAAGTCTTTATATGGCCTCAAACAGGCACCAAGGGCTTGGAATGAGAGGTTTACATCTTATCTACCTCAACTTGGTTTCAAATCCTCTATTGTTGATCCATCCTTATTCATTAGAGATTTTGGCTCCACTCAGGTGTATCTTTTGTTATACGTGGATGACATCATCCTCACTGGTAATAGCTCCTCTTCCATTCAACATGTCAAAGATGCACTTCAGTCAGAGTTTGATATGAAGGACTTAGGTCTACTGCACTATTTTTTGGGCTTACAGATCACATATCTTCCAAATGGACTTTTTATTTCTCAAGCCAAATATGCACAGGATATATTGGACAAGGCTGGAATGTCTGACTGCAATGCTAGCATCACTCCATGCTTACCATATTCCAAATTGTTAAAAGATGAAGGAGCTCCATTTACTGATGTCAAGACATATAGGAGCATTGTTGGTTGCTTGCAGTACTTGACTTTCACAAGACCTGATATTACTTACAGTGTGAACTCTGTATGTCAGTTTATGCAGTCCCCAACTGCGCTTCACTTTCTAGCTGTGAAACGTATTCTCAGATACATCAAGGGTACCTTAGATTATGGGATCACTTTCCGGGCAGCACCACTTGAATTAAGGGCCTACATTGACTCGGATTGGGCTGGTGATCCAAATGACAGAAGAAGCACTACTGGCTTTGTTATCTTCCTTGGTAATTGTCCAATTTCTTGGTGTTCCAGAAAGCAAACATCAGTCTCTCGTTCTTCTACTGAGGCCGAGTATAGGGCCATGGCTGATACTGCCTCTGAGGTTCTCTGGTTAAGGCATTTACTGAATGATCTTCACATCAAGCTTCCCTCAGCTCCTACTCTTCACTGTGATAATGTGTCTGCACTTGCTTTAGCTTCCAACCCTATACACAACTCCAAGGTCAAGCATGTTGAGGTTGACATCCATTTCACTCGGGAAAAAGTGGCTCGAGGTGAACTCGCTCTCCAATTTGTTCCTTTTGTGCACTAGCTTGCTGATATTCTAACCAAGGGACTTGATTCACCTTAGTTCAAGTATCTGTGTGGCAACCTCATGCTGGGTTCCCAGCATAAGGTTGAGGGGGGATGTAGACTATATGAGATTAATGATTGTAGTCAAGGTCAAGGTCAATCATCTTAGTCAAGAAACTCAACTAATCTTACACTTGACAAATGTCCTAAGCTGATTGGTGACCAAGAAATGGATGTTAGAGAGATTGGTTAAGCCTAACAGAAAGTTGTTAAAGTCTGGTTTATGCCTTAACCAAACTGGTTACTGTTAGCTCTATATAAAGCAATGTAATGAAAGCTCTGTAATAATTACTCAAGTACAATTCTTAATAAGAAAACCATCGTCTTCTTCCTCTAGCTTTCTGCTCTCCCAAATCCCTAGATCTTTGATTTCAGCAGTATGCACAATCCTGACATTAGGTAGAGTCTCCAACAGTACTCCCAAGCCTTCATAAATTCTTCCCAACCTAGAGAGATTGACACAGCATGAGAAAGTTGATGCTTTATAACCAAGGAGACAGTCTCTACAATTGCAGGTTGTAGAGATCGTTCTAAGATGAACTCAAGAGCCTCCTTGCACGCTAAGAGTTTGGCATGTTTAGCTAACATTAATCCCATCACTGGTCTTCCCTTTGCAGCAAGAAACTGACCAGTAGTATCACGTAGTACCATTCCAATACGCCCGGACCCTGAAGCAAGCATGAATGCTCTATCTATATTTAGTTTGACACATCCAATTGGGGGACTTTGCCAATGCACCTCACCTGCATTCCTTCTGCCACCACCAACATTTGTTATGGTAAATGTAGCTAGTCTTGGAGTCTAGAGTTACCCATCAAAACTACATCACTAACCCTCTTTGACTTATTCTCCCAAACCCTGGTGTTCCTTTCTTTCCACACACCCTATAATAAGAACATCAACAGATCAAAATGAGAAGGAGCTAACCTGTTGGAGCAAAACTGAATCCATTCCAACACTCCCATATTGTTTGACTCACTGGTAAAGCACACTTGAGCTAAAGCAATACATGAACTAAGGGCTGCCCTAGTGAAAGGGCAGTTGCGACACAGATGTAAAGTAGATTCAATCCTCCCAATGCATTGGACACAAAGTTGGGATTCAAGCTGAACATGCTTTGTTGTTAACCTCTCTAATGAGGGAAGAATATTGTGACAGAGCTTCCACACGTGCACTTTGGCAGTACAAGGAATTTTAGCTTGCCAGATTCGCTTCTAAAATTGAGAACTAATATTAACCAAAATTGCAGGCCTCTCGATATTTAAAGAGAACACATGTCTATAAGCAATTTTGATGGAGAACTCACCTTTCTTCTCTAGTTTCCATGCAACTCTATCATGCACTATATGTTGAGAAAGAGGTATTGCTAATATAGCTGCTGCTTCTACTTCATTGGACAAGGACCTGATTTTCATGTCATCCCATAAACCTGGCCTACAAATTAGCTCATGCACCCGTAAATCTGCATTGTAGATGTCATACCAAAATGAGGCAGGAAATCAGGTAAACTTGGTACCCAAGCATCCATCCAAACTCGAACATTTTCCCCAGAACCAATTTGCCAGTAAGAGCCAGACCGTAACAACTCTCTTGTCCCAAAGATGCTTCTCCAAGAATAGGAAGGTGCACTGTGCACAGAAGCTAACCAAAAAGAACATTATGGGAAATACTGTGCTTTGTAGATTCTAGCAATGAGGGATTCCGGGTTGCTAGCTATCCTCCAAGCTTGTTTTGCAAGCATAGCCTGATTGAATTCAGTGAGACTTCAGAACCCTAACCCTCTATCTTGTTTAGGATGGCAAAGGAAATCCCATGCTTTCCAATGAATTTTTCTTTTGTCTTCTGTGCTTCCCTTCCAAAATCTAGCACACATTTGTTCCAAATCCTCACAAAATTCTTCGTTAACTGAAACACACCCATGACATAGAATGGGAGAGCTTGAGCCACAACCCGAATTAAAGTGTCCTTACCTGCATCACTGAGCATCTTCCCTTGCCAATGTTTAAGCTTCTTGGCCAAGTTATCCATGATATATTGAAAGGTTGTTGTTTTCTTACGTCCCACATAAGTTGGGAGTCCTAAGTACCTTTCATGAGGCTCTACAATCTCTACTCCCATCAATGAAGCCACATCATCCTGTAAATCTGCATCAACGTTCTTATTGAAAACAATTGAGCTCTTATTGAAGTTTACAAGCTGCCCTGATGCTCTACCATAGGTCTCAATCACATCCTGAATTTCATAACATGCCTCAATAGAAGCTTGAGCGTACAATATGTTGTCATCCGCAAAAATCAAGTGGTTAACCGAGGGAGCTTCATGACAAATCGCAATACCTGGCAGCAAACCAAGAACTTGTTTTTGTTGCAATAAAGCCGAGAACATCCCCCCCCCCCCCCCCCCGGCACCAATCAAGAACAAATAAGGTGATAGGGGATCACCCTGGCTCAATCCTCTGCTAGGTGTAACCAGTCCTCTAGGTTTCCCACGAATCAGAAAGGAGAATTTTATGACACTTACACATTGCATAACAAGGTCAATATTCCAACTTTCTATGAAATAGCCATTCCATTCTATCATAGGCTTTGTTCAAATCCAATTTCAGAGCCACGTAACCCTCCTGCCCTTCTCTCTTATTGTGTACAAAATGAGCAATCTCATTCGTGACAAGAATGTTGTCTGTTATCAACCGCCCTTGAATAAAGGCACTTTGATAAGGTGAGATGATTTCCGGAAGTAAAACCTTGAGCCTGTTTGCAATAGCCTTTGAGCAAATTTTATAAATTACATTGCAAAGGGAAATAGGTCGAAGATCAGACATTCTCTAGAGGTTATCAACTTTCAGAATCAAGCAAATATGTGTAAAATTTAACTATTTCAATAACTTTCCAATGTGTAAGAAATTTTGTACAACCACTGTCACATCTTTCCCAACTACGTTCCAGTAATGTTGAGAAAATAGTGGTGGCATTCCATCAGGCGCTGGAGACTTTGTAGGATACATTTGGAACAGAGCACATTGAATTTCCTCTTTAGAATACTGCTGACAAAGTGTGTCATTCATGGCTGGTGTCACACAGGGTTGGATGGCCTCTAGGGAGTGATTTATGGCTTCCATATCAATGGGAGATGCACTAAACATATCTGTAAAATATTTAGTAACAACCTGCCCTACTCCTTCATAGACCTGTAAATGGACCGGATATGGAGTAGATCTACCTAAATCCAAACCCATTTACTAATAAAAAAAATTCAACCCAAACTTGCTCCGTTAACCCAGCGGATCGTTAATAGCTTGATCCAAATCCATATCTGCCGGATTAGCGGATCGGGGATTAACGGATACCCGATCCGCTAATCCGATCCGTTTATAATTTTAAATATTTTTAAATTTTATATAGTTGTATTAAATTTATATCATGATACCTCATAAAATATTAATAAAATATTAAAACAATATGAAGTCATGAAGAGTATCACCGAAAGTAGAATTGCATTATCATAATATTCCCTACAACCGATAAATTAAGAGAGAGATGTCAGGAGATGTGTATGAGATGAATTGTGCTTCTACAACCTTCTTAGCCTTTTAGTGAACTAAACAAAGCCTTTATCAATAATGCTTCTTGGGTGATGGACTGATGGACTCCGTTTATGAAGACCGTCCCTTAGGTTTTTGCAAAAAATTTGTATTAGAAATTCTTAATATTTTATATTTTATATTTTTCAAAAAATAGTAATGTATTAATAAAAAATAATAATTTATTATTATGAAAACCGAGCGGATCATTAACGGATTGGATCGACTTAAATCTGTATTTGATCCATTAAATAAACGGGTTAACGGATTCGGATCATTAACGGATCAATGGATCAAAATTTTCAATCCAAACCCGTCCAATACTCCAATAGCCACGGATCCGAAGCGGGTCCGGATCAAAATCCGGTCCATTTACAAGTCTACTAAATTCCTTGCTTAACAAATAAACCATGAATGACATTTTTTCGTTTCCTGTTTGTTGCCTTACAATGGAAGAACCCAGTGTTTCTTGAAAGAAAGCTTGAGGAAATAGAGAGAGAAAGCTAAAACTGAATATGATTCACGAGAAAAATGAGCCAAGCCACTTCATTACAAGCTGGTAGGGGGTTTATATAGTACCAATTGAGATCAGCTATGATGAGCACGTGGACGCCAGCTGTATGGCAACACATAACTAATCATGCTAATTAACATACTTATACCCTAATTAGTAACTAAGCTGTACTAACTAATTATAACAGAAAGAACTCGAGTAGTGACAGGTGTGAGTTGCATGACTAAAAATATCTTCCTTCTTAACACCCCTCCTCAGCTTCATGCTTGGATACAAGCATTAAGCTGTCACAGAAAACACGATGTTGTGGGGAGCACAGTCCTTTGGTGAAGATATCAGCCAGTTGTTCCTTTGAAGTGACAAATTGGAGCTTAATAGTTCCAGCCTTGACTTGAACCCTGGTAAAATGAACATCTACTTCAATATGCTTGAGTTTTGAGTGATACACCGGGTTTGTAGCCAATGCCAAGGAAGAGATGTTGTCACAGTGTAGTGTAGGGACTTCTTGAAGCTCAATATGCAAATCTGTAATCAATTGAAGTAGCCATTGGATCTCTGAAGTTGTATCAGCCATGCTACGATACTCGGCTTCAGTAGAAGATCGTGACACAACAGTTTGCTTTTTGCTACACCAAGAGATTGGTGCCGAGTTGAGCAAAATTACAAAACCAGTTGTAGACTTCCTGTCATTTGGATCACCAGACCAGTCTGCATCACAGTAGGCTTGTAATTTCACTAGGTTAGTCTTACTAGCATTAGAGCCCCTCCTGAAAAATATACCATGATCAATGCTGCCTTTTACATATCTAAGTATTCGTTTTGCAGCAATAAGATGATCTTCAGTTGGACAATGCATGAATTGGCATACAGAGTTGACACTGTAGGCAATGTCAGGCCTAGTAAATGTTAGATACTGTAAACAGCCAACTATACTTCTGAAGTGAGTGGCATCATGATGATCAAGAGGTTTTCCATTGTTTTTAAGAAGCTTCAGACCTGAGAGACATGGTGTGAGGTGAGTGTGACAGCTATCAAGACCTGCCTTATGTATCAAGTCAGTTGCATACTTGTGCTGAGAGACAAATATTCCACCATTCTTTAAGTATTGAACCTCCAGACCAAGAAAGAAATGCAGTTGACCAAGATCTTTCATATCAAATTCCAACTGAAGGGCTGCTTTAACTTCAGCAATGAGTGCTTCACTATTCCCAGTGAGAATAATATCATCCACATAAAGAAGAAGATATACCTTTGAGGTGCCTGTGATATTCACAAAGAGACTAGGATCAGCACATGAAGAAGAGAAGCCAATTGATGGAAGATAACTGGTAAATCTTTCATTCCAGGCCCTTGGTGCCTGTTTTAAGCCATAAATGGATTTGTTCAGTTTGCAGACAAGAGAGGATGCACAGGGATTTTCAAAGCCACTTGGTTGATTCATGTATACTTCTTCATTCAGTGTTCCATGTAAAAAGGCATTCTTCACATCCATTTGATGGAGTTGCCAACCAAAATGAGCAGCATAAGCAAGAATGAGTCGAACTGTAGTATGTCTAACCACAGGAGAGAAAGTTTCTTCATAATCGATGCCATATTCTTGACTAAAGCCTCTGGCCACAAGCCTTGCCTTGTGCCTAGCAATAGATCCATATGCATTTCTTTTGACTTTGAATAACCATTTGCAGGAGACAAGATTTTTCCCAGGAGGAAGAGGAACAAGATCCCAAGTATGCTGCTTTATTAATGCATCATATTCCTGTTGCATAGCTTGTTTCCAAACAGGAACTTGTAAAGCATCCTTGTAAGAACATGGTTCAAGATCAACTGGATCAGTACTAGTGGATGATAAGATGGACAGAAAGCACTTTTTCTTGAACACACCTCTTTTACTTCTTGTTAGCATAGGATGTGGATTGTCCATTGTAGTGAGACCAGTTACAGGGTGAAGAACATTGGCATCAGATACTTGGCAAAGAGTTCTAGCAGGAGAATAATCAAGTATAACTGATACGGAACCATTGCCAGCCTGTGAGCTAACATTTAATTGACCATCATCTTCTTCAAAATGAATTTCTGTATTTGCAGAAGGACTAAAAACCGGATAAAGCTCAGAAGTAGAATCAATAGTGTGAATGATAGGTTCATTATCCACAAAATTACATAATTGATTGTCTGCAGTACCTCCTGAACTTGAATCACTACTAGTTGTATCATTTGATGGGATAGAGTGATCAGAAGCATTATCAGCAATATGTGATGTATGAAGAGACGACTGACCTGATATATGTGTGTGATGTGTTGGTAGTGAGTATTGAACTGCTGACTGAGGAGAAATTGGCCTAATAACTGCAGACTGTAGAGGTGAAGACACAGGTGACACATGTGGACTGATCTTGCTAGGTATAGCACTACAAGGAAAACAAGTCTCTTCAAAAAACACATGTCTGGAGATAATATATCTCTTAGTAGTTGGACTGTAGCATATATAACCTTTGTAACCAGCTGCAAATCCCAGAAATATGCACCTCATTGTCTTTGCTTGGAGCTTGTTTGACTTGTAGGGAGCTAATAAAGGATAACATGCACAGCCAAAGACTCTTAGTAATTCCAGAGCTGGTTTAGACTCATACAACATCTCAAAAGGAGAAGACATATTTAAAACAGCAGTAGGCATTCTGTTTATCAAATATGTGGAAATTGCACAAGCATGATACCAAAACTGTGCTGGTAGAGAGGCAGTTTGAAGTAAAGTTACTGCAGTTTCCCTAACATGTCTATTTTTTCTCTCTGAGACACCATTTTGTTTCGGAGTATAAGGACAAGAAACTTGATGAATGATGCCATTGTTAGCTAGAAAATCCCTGAATATAATACTCATATACTCTCCTCCTCCATCACTTCTGAGACATTTTATTTTTGCAGAAAATTGTGTAGAAACAAGGGCACACAGAGATTTGAAGTACTTGAACACTTCATTTTTATTTCTCATGGGAAACATCCATGTGAATCTGGTACAATCATCGATGAACAACACAAAATACCTGAATCCATCAATTGATACATAGGGAGAAGGACCCCATACATCAGAGTGTACAAGCTCAAAGGGAGCAGAAGATCTAGACTGTGAACTGGAGAAAGGTAGCTTCTGAAACTTGCCTAGAAGACATGGCTCACACACAGTGGACTCAGAATCTGCTGTACTAGACAAAGTACACTTATTTAGCATATATCTAACAACCTCATTTGAAGGGTGACCAAACCTCTGATGCCACAAGGAGTGTTTTACAATCTTTCCAACATAAGCAGTGTGCTTGACAGGTAAGCAATCTGAGGAAGATGTAGATGGCTTGACCTTGTTTATCATAGATGTTGAAGATGCAGACAGTTGAAGTGGCAGATCAAAGGGTATTGGATACAACCCTTGTTTACTCAGTCCCTTGTAAAGAATTTTGCCCAACACTTTGTCCTGAATTACACACATAAACTCATCAAACCACATTAGGCAATTATTTTGCTTACACAATTGATAAATGGATAGCAAGTGTGCAGCTAGCTCAGGAATTAGTAGAACATTGTTAAATTTGAGTGGACCCAACATAGTATTACCAGAGTGAGATATTTTGAGCTGAGAACCATTACCAATCTGTACTGAATCAGAAGCATTGTAGGGTACAATGTTATTGAGCACTTGAGCATTGCTTGTCATATGGTTAGTGGCACCAGTATCAGCCAACCAAAATTCAGGTGCATTGGTGGTTGCAGCAAGCATGGCAGTGACTTCCTTGTCATCATTTTGTTGCTGTTGATTTGGAAAACCAATTATGTAATAGCATCTGTCTGCAGTATGATTCATTTTGCCACAGAATTGACAGCCACCAGTATTGTTGAAAGACTGGCCATTATTGAAGCCAGGATAATTGGACAGGGTTCTGCAAGTCCTAGCACCATGTCCATTCCTTCCACAAAGTTGACATGAGATTGGAACACCATTGCTTCTGCCACCATTATTGTTGAAGACTTGATTAGCATTGTTGTTGAAGCCAAATCCTCCATTTCCATTGTTGAAATTGCCTCCATTATTGCCTCCATTGTTGTAGCCTGAGTTGTGATTGTTATTGAAAACAGGACCTCCATTTCTTGCACCAAAGTTGTTCATCCTCCCACCTGAACCATTATTGAATCTGGCATTGCCTCTTCCAGCATAAAAACCAGTTATTGGAAACATTGGTGCAGCAGCAGTGTATGCATTCATTGCAGGGAATCCATATGGAATGGCAGGTATGGATGAGTATGTGGCTTGAGCAGACATTGGCAAGGTGTTGAAGCCAGGAGGAGAGATAGGAGCTTGAATCATAGTCTGTAGTTGAGGGTGGGGCTGCTGCTAAACAATGGTGGTGGAAGGTGTAGATAAGTTTTGATGAGGTATGTTAGCCTGCAAGATGGATGTGGCAGAAGTGCGATCATTGGAGGTGGATGGACTGTTCTTGGCAACCATGGCAGTGAGTGGCAAAGAGCTCTGAGATTCATTCTCAATATCAACCTCTGCAGCTTTAAGTAGTGTTTTAAGTGTGGCCAAAGAAGCACTGCAATATTGTGCTCGGATCACAGTTTTGATAGCTGCAAACTCAGCTGGCAGGCCTCTAAGAACAGTCACTACAACATCTTCATCATCAACAGACACTCCAACAGTTTCAAGAGCATCCCTTGCAACTTTAACTTTGTCCAAATAGGATTCAATATCATCATGGCCCTTCCTCAGATTCTGAAGATTGGATTTGAGCTGTAGTATGTTTTGCTTGTTAGAAGCAGCAAATTTCTCTCTTAGGTTTTCCCAAAGTTGCTTGGCAGATTTGCTACCCACAGCACATGTCATGGCAACAGGGCTCAAAGTTTGACCAATCATGTTAATTATGCTTTGATCTTGAGTCTTCGAAGTAATGTATTCAAGTGAGACAGTGCTGGTCACACCATCTGTGGCTAGGACAAATTGTGGAGGACAAGCATAGGTTCCATCCACAAAACCAAACAAGTTCTGGCCTCTAAGAAAAGATTCCATTCGAAAGAGCCAAGTAGGGTAATTGGTTTCATCAAGCAGTATATTGGGCAGGTATACAGTAGTATGCGAGTGAGAGTGTACAGAGCAAGAGGAGCTTGCAGCAGCTGAACACGAAGTAGCCATGGTACAGGTGCAGATTTTGCTTCACAAGAACAACACTAGATGTCGATCTAAAATATCACACCGAATTTGTACTTAATATCCTTTCAGTAACAAGACAATCACAGAATAGTCATCATAGAGTCACTTAGTATCCAATTATCTCAGCCTTAGGGTTTCAATCTACTTATTGAACACAAGAAAGCACAATTTCCTCTCACGAGCTAAGCATCAACACTACAAGCGTCAGAGTAGTCACCACTTAGTATCCACATATCTCAGATTTAGGGTTTCAATCTTAACATTTGAACACAAATCTTAATTCTTGAACACAAAAACTTCAATCTCTTCACACGAGCAAGAATCAACACTATAAGCTTCACAGAAATACTAATTGTTCTTCAACACTTCACAACATTAGGCAATGCTTTTGCAGAAAAAAATCTTCAGAAACTTCACAAATAGTATGAAATTCTTGTATATATAGTAAACGAATACTTGTAATCACTGAACTGAAGCATCGAAACTATGAATCAAGCACACTTTTCACAAAATTCTTTGACTAGATCAAGATCAAATCCTTGAGATGTATCAACTTTATCTGAAAATTGAAATCGATTTATATGATAAAGATTCTTCTTACAGAGATGAGATTAGCGCAGCACGAAGAGAAGTAGGAGCACCGAGTTGAAGATCTCAATCCCAATCGAACCTGGCTCTTGATGCCATGAAAGAAAGCTTGAGGAAATAGAGAGAGAAAGCTAAAACTGAATATGATTCACGAGAAAAATGAGCCAAGCCACTTCATTACAAGCTGGTAGGGGGTTTATATAGTACCAATTGAGATCAGCTATGATGAGCACGTGGACGCCAGCTGTATGGCAACACATAACTAATCATGCTAATTAACATACTTAAACCCTAATTAGTAACTAAGCTGTACTAACTAATTATAACAGAAAGAACTCGAGTAGTGACAGGTGTGAGTTGCATGACTAAAAATATCTTCCTTCTTAACATTTCTGTCTCCCTCTTTCAACCAACAAACATTTGCTCTCTACCTCCAAAACGACTCTTCTTGTGAGAGAAGGGCTTGATTTATCCATCAACACTTTCTTCTCTTCTTGTATTCATACATCAGCAGAAGAATCGCGTAATTCCTCAAGCCTGGCACAGACCCCAAGCATTTGTTGTTGACGGTACCTGAATTCATCCTTCTGCCATTTGTCTAGGGCAAGTCTAGTATGCTCAATTTTCTTGACTACCTGGAACATTGGAATACCAGTAAACTCTGTCTGCCAACTCTCTTTAACCAAGGGATCACAGTCTTTGTGTTGCAGCGAAAATGATTTAAATTTGAATCGATGGTGTTTTGGTCTCTTTGGTATCGGCACTGCACTGGCCTGAAGCAGGATTGGTATATGATCATAATCACTCGGAGGGAGGTGAGTGACCATATCATAACCAAAAACATCAAACCATGAGGGAGTGCAAACTGCACAGTCCAACCTGAGATGTGTGTTTGCATTCCACCACGTAGCCCTGGACCCCTGAAAACCTAGGTCTAGTAAGTCGCAGTAGCAAAGAGCCTTTCTGAACCCCCTCATCTGTCTTTCTGCTCTAGAAGGTCCATCGATCTTTTCTTTATTATTAAGAATCTCATTAAAATCTCCGATCACAACCCTAGGAAGTGAGTCAAGATCTCCCAACTCCCTCAACAATTGCCATGATCTATCACTGATCTATAGTACGTGCATAGCCATAGAAGCCAATAAGACACCATCATGGATCCCCGAGGCCGCCTTGAATCTCCGCATCGATGTGATGCTCTGATCTGGTTCGAACCCACAAGTCCACCTCTGCATTCCAGAATAGCCCTAAGCCCCCAACCTGACCATCACTGAACTTCTTCCTCAGTCCAATCCTTCCTTGGTTTGGGAGTGGCAGTGGAAGAGCTTTCTCCTTTTGCTTTTACCATAGGTATCGTCCAACCATTTTCTACAATATTCCACACATGTTCATCTTGAGCATAGAGATATGATTTCATGTATATTTTCCACTGAGTGTATTTTTCACATCCACCCTCGAACCATGGAGGACTATTTATGGATCCGCCAGCAGCCCTATCACGTGAATGTTCCATCTTTCCTGGGATCACTAGAAAGTTCTAGAACCCGCTCTGATGCCAAATGAAAATACTAGATGGAACAGGTATTGATAAAATATTTTATCTCAATGAAATTAACCAAAGAAAGTACGATACACGACACGAAGATTTGCTAACGCAGTGTAAACCTCTCCATTGAGGAAACTTCACTGCGTGGCTTTTAACGTAGCCAACACGAAAAACAATCCAATATTAATCAAAGGAGTTTACAATATACAAGTAGTGTTGTTCATAACAATCACTTTCACTTAGCAACAAATGCTAACTTGATTTATAATTGTTCTAACTCTTAATTCAACATTCTAGGCAATCAATCTTCAACCTTCCTTTCTCTCAAATGAATCACTGATCTTGAGAGTGAGTATGAATGATTATGCAATATCACACATGAAACAAGTAAAGAGGGTTTTTAGAAAACGATTTGAACAAACCAAGTAGTTCAATAGAAAACAATTTATGCCGTCAAAAACCCCAACTCAAACTTTAGTTTTGAAACCTTTTTATAAGGGAGAAGAACTCCCCCTCAATCACATCTTTTCTTAATAATTAATTAAGATAAACATGGAAAGGTTTAAAACAGTTTTTGAATATGCAATCGACATTTTCCTAAACAAGATCTCAAATTGATATGCATGTTAAAAACCACTTTAATGCAAAGAGATTATTGACTCAATACAACCGATATGCATATCAATTTATACCAACTGATATGGAATGAATACACATTAAACTCAAGATCAGTGATTCGATTTGGCTTGATCTTTTCTTTAAGATCCGATCTTGTAATCTTTCTCTTTTCTTGAAGCTCCGGTTTCCTTGTCGTAATGGGAAATCATTTGTTGAATGGCAATGGGCCAATATACTTACAATCTCCCCCTTTGGGCATTCCCATTCAACACATGATTTTTTCATCTTTTTGTCCTGCATGTTAGTTTTCACAGATAAACACTAATTACTAAACAAAGGGTGCTACTTGGATTAAGGAATCAGTTTCCATCCTTTTCCAGATCCAAGTTGCCGAAACAAAACAATATTATCTAATAATAGCAAGCATCCAACAACAAATAGTCTGTGCTTATGCACTTACAACCCAACAAGAAAAAATAAACCTTGTTTGATAGAAATTAAACTGCAGAAAACATAAATAGCAGAAAAATTAAAAGAGTTGTTACTTCTCCCCCTTTGAATGGGAAGGCACGTCAAATTCCTCACAAAGCCTGGTGACGTTGTCTAGAAACTCCTCTTCATCCATGGAATCCGAGCTTGCCTCCGGTGCAACAGGCTCCTGCATGGCGTTGGAAGGACGGGGAGCGTCAAACCCGGGAGGGTGGCGCTGCATGTTCCGGATCTCCTGTGTGAGGGTGGTCAGAGCATGACGAGTACGAACTAGAAGAGAATGCATGTCGTCCATGTCCGTCATGAGACAAGCAATTCGCCAGTCAGCCACCAAGATCTGGTCACGGAGAGTCTCCAGAGAGACAGGAGTAGGAGCAGCAGAATTGAAGATGTATTTGAAGAGGATGGGCGAGGGGGAGGACTCCGACTGCGTACACGGTGCATGCCGGGATGGAGAATCCCGGCTCTGGCAGCGGCCTGACGGCCTTCTTCTGGAGGAGGCAGGCGGCGATGTCCTCCAAGTCGAGTGGTTTGTTTTGTGCGAACCATGGTGAGAGAAACCAGGTAGTGAATGAACTTGCACACAGAGACAACCAATAATAAAATCCGAGGAAGACAAGAGAGGCTATATATTGAAGAGTTAGGTTTAGGGAAAACCAAGGAACACACCGATTGGGATAGTGTCTCAATTGAAGAGAGAAGTTATGACAATTTATTTTTCTTAGATATACGCATGCAGAGAACGTCTCCCCCTCAACTTAGGCATAATCATTATGGAAATTAAGAGCAGCCAGAGGGCAAGCAAGGAAAGGAAACGAAGAGTCAAAAATATTCCCATAATCTGCAATTATATCACATGATCGTTTCCTTTGCTAAGTATCAAGGCAATGAATGCATTTGTCATATTGAAGAGAGAAAATATAGCATAGTTCAATCACAGAAAGCACAAATCACGTAGTGAAAGGAACCTAGTTCAGAGCACGAAGCATGATGTATTCTATCAACAAAAAGAATTGGTACTCATATTCAGACCATAGGGAATAACGCTGTGATAAAAGTGAGTATAACCAGTATGTGGGGCTTAGAAATAAGTTTAATGACAGAGAGAAGGAGTGAAGTAGGAAAACTAACCATGTACACCAAGCTCATGATATTTCCTTTAGAAGGAGGAGGAAACATTGTTCCCAAGCACAGATTTGATTTGAGTCATTGATTGCTTTTATTTTGTGACAATTTGAACTCATGTAACAAGAATCTTCTCAGCAACTCCCAGAACAGATGTTCTTAGGGTACTAAACATAACAAGGATGCTCCATGGAGAGAGTCTCGAGTAGTTGTCAGCAATATTTTATTTTACGTGCAAAGATCACTCACCAACTCGTTTCTTGCAAACCTTAGAAAGTTCACCACAACTAAGGCCTGATTACTCGGAGAGATAGGATATAGTTATCCATTCTCGTTTCTTACAAACCCTAGAAAGTTCACCACAACTAGGACCTGATTACTTTGAGAAGAGGGAATGAATCATTTGAGCATTTTAAGCAGTTCCTCTACTTCACCGAATCTCTTTTGACAGGAAACACAAAGCATGCCCCCACATAGGCTATAAGTGAAGGAGCATAGTAAGGTTACGTGATTCAGTGACTAAACATGAGTACACAATTTTATTTGTCCAGAATAAGGCATGACAACAAAGTATAGCTGAAAATATGTACAATTCACTAGTGATTGTGGTCAAGGGATACTAGGATCAAAATTTTCTCAATCAATAGTGGACAGTCATTCTTGTGCATCAATGTTTAGAACATATCCCTAGTGCATTTCTCAACATCTCAAACCTAGCAGTGTCAATAGGCTTAGTAAACAAATCAGCAAGTTGATTCTCAGTGGGTACAAAGCTTAACTCAAGTATGTTTTGTTCAACCAAATCCCTAATAAAATGATATCGAAGATCAATGTGCTTTGTTCGAGAGTGTTGAACAGGATTCTTGGTGATGTTGATAGCACTAGTATTGTCACAAAAGATAGATAACTTACCTTGAGGGATGCCATAATCATGAAGCATTTGCTTCATCCAAAGCATTTGCGTGCAACAACTCCCAGCTGCAACATACTCAGCTTCTGCAGTAGAAAGAGAGATGCAATTTTGTTTCTTGCTGTGCTAGGCAACCAGATTGTTGCCTATGAAGAAACATCCCCCTGAAGTGCTTTTTCTGTCCTTTAAGTTTCCTCCCCAGTCAGCGTCAAAATATCCTGCAATTTCTACGTTAGTGTCAAAGGTATAGAGAATGCCACAGTCAATTGTACCTGAGATATATCTGATGATTCTTTTGACAGCTTCCATGTGTCATTCTTTAGGGTTAGCTTGAAAGCGAGCACACACTCCCACACTGTAAGAGATGTCAGGTCTGCTGGCAGTGAGATAGAGCAAACTCCTGATCATACTTCGATAGAGAGTAGGATCAACTGATTTTCCTTCATGATCTTTGCTCAACTTGGCAGTTGTACTCATGGGATTGGTCACTGTCTTCTTGGAAGCAAGACCGAATTTCTTGATCAGGTTCTCAGCGTATTTTGATTGAGAGAGAAACAAACCTGTGTCTATCTGCTTTACTTGCAATCCAAGAAAAAACGTTAGTTCACCACACATGCTCATTTCAAATTCACTTTCCATGACAGATTGAAATTCTTTGACAAGATATTTAGAGGTGGAACCAAACACAATGTCATCAACATACACTTGGGCAATGATAATGTCATTTTTGGTTCATTTCACAAACAATGTTTTATCTATGGATCCTCTAGTATACCCTTTTCCCACAAGATGAGTGGATAGCCTCTCATACCAGGCTCGAGGAGCCTGCTTTAGCCCATACAGGGCTTTCTTGAGCCGGTAGACATGATCTAAATTGTGTGGATCTTGGAAACCGGGAGGCTATTCTACATAAACTTCCTCTTGAAGAAATCCATTCAGAAAGGCAGTTTTGACATCCATTTGAAACAATTTGAACCGGAGATGACAAGCAATGGATAGGAGTAATCTAACAGATTCCAACCTAGCTACAGGAGCAAATGTCTCGTCAAAGTCAAGTCCTTCAACCAGTGAATATCCCTGAGCAACTAGTCTGGCTTTATTCCTAATCACGTTTCCTTTTTCATCACTTTTATTTCTGAAAATCCACTTAGTTCCTATAACATTGCACTTACTAGGTCGTGGTACTAAGTACCATACATCATTCCTAGTAAACTGATTCAGTTCATCCAGCATGGCGCTAATCCAGTTATCATCCAACAAGGCTGCCTTAATATTTTTTGGTTCAACAATGGACACAAAACCAAAGTGAGATATAATGTTCATGCTTACCAAATTTTCGGTAATAAAACACAGTAATACATTCTCTTCACTTACCTCAGAGGAACTTACCTGAATTGCAGCCTTTCTCCTTGTCATTGGACCATCTGTTAGATTGCCGATGATATCTTGAGTGGAGTGGTCTTTTTGAACTTGCTTGAACCCTCTTCTTTGGGTGGGAGCTGGTTCAAAAATGTTGTCATAGATTTCCTCTTCCTCTTCCTCAGATGATGTTTCAGTATTCTGTGATGGTGTGACCGAGAAGGGTGAGGTATCTGCAAACGTTACTTCCTGTTTCACACATTGATTATCAATAGAAACATTAATGGATTCCATAACAACACGAGTTCTTTTATTGTAAACCCAATACGCTCTACTGTTCAGAGAATACCCCAAGAACACACCATCATCACTTCTAGCATCAAACTTACCAAGGTGCTCTCTATCTCGTAGAATGTAGCAAGGACTGCCAAAAACATGAAAGTGTCCAACATTTGGCTTCTTACCTTTCCACAGCTCGTAAGCAGTTTTATCAGTACCTGGTCTGAGGAATACTCTATTTATTGTATAGCAAGCAGTGCTGATAGCCTCAGCCCAAAAGTTTGTGCTTAAACCTGCAGCATGTAGCATTACTCGAGCCATGTCTAGCAATACCCTATTTTTCCTTTCCACTATCCCATTTTGTTGAGGGGTGATTGGAGCTGAGAACTCATGTGACACACCAAGCTCACGACAGTAGTTAGAAAACGAGGCATTTTTAAATTCAGTTCCATTATCTGATCTTATTCTCACTAAGCAGTTATTAGATGACTGTGTCTCAATGATTAATTTTTGACTCAAGTTCTTAAAGGACTCAAACGTTTCAGTTTTGTCTTTTAAGAAGTTTACCCAGATGTATCTTGAGAAATCATCCACAACTACTAATATGTAGCTCTTACCTCCAAAACTTTCAGATTGAGCTGGTCCCATGAGATCCATGTGTAACAGTTCCAAAGCTTTTGTGGTTGTTGTAGAATTCACCACCCTGTGAGGGGCCTTTGTTTGCTTTCCAACTTTGCATTCTCCACATATCTTATCAGTTTTGCCCTTTAAATTTGGTAAGCCTCGGACACACTGCTTGGACGATAATTTCAGTAAGTCCTGATAGTTTACATGTCCCATCCTTTTGTGCCACAGTTCAAAGGTCTCCTCTGTGGTTTTTACAGACAAACATGGCTGCGAGCTGGAAGATTCATTAGCCTGAATATGATAACAGTTATCAAAAGATCTCTTACCTCCCATGATGCCTTCTCCTTTCTGATTTAAGACTAAACATCTCTGTTTGTTAAACCATACATCTTCATAGTCATCAGCCAAATGGCTTACACTAATCAGATTTGCAGTTAAACCTTCAACGAATAATACATTTTTGAGATTAGGTATACCTGGGGTGTTCACTGTACCTCGAGCTAGAATATTTGCTTTCCTTCCATCTCCAAACGTGACTGATCCAGTTGTGTTCTCATCTTCAAATGAAGCAAACCAGGTTTTGTCTCCAGTCATGTGTCTAGAGCAGCCACTGTTAACATACCAGAAATCTCGTCTCTTGTCAGCTAATGCAGTCAAGGCTACCAAACAAGTTGCCTCAATGTGAGAGCCTTGTTGAGTTTTGCTTGCACAAGCAAAAAGGCAAGTATTATTAGTTTTATCATCGTAAGACTGCAGGCATTGACTTTCATTTTTCTTGGTCCAGACAACTTTTCTTCTTTCAGTTGGAAGGTTTTTCTTCGAAACAATTTCAGTTAATTTGTTAATGAGCTCTTTTTGTTCTTTAAGTTCAAAACTTAGAGATTCAACAGTGTATTTCTCATGAGAAAGCTGTGAGTTTGAAAATCTTTCATTACACCTAGGTCTGATATGGCCTATCTTACCACAGTAATGACAAGTAGGAATAAAAGTTCTAGAGTTTGTGTACCTGTTCTGACCAGTGGGAGACTCTTGGTCAAGTTTTACCTGAAAGTTTTGATTTGGTTGACCTTCCTTCCTATGTTTGACAGAATCATCAGTGGAGACTTCTTTCTTTTCTACGGATGGCCTTGATGCTCTTACGAACTTGGTACATTTGGAACTTTCTCCAGTGTATCCTAGGCCACAAGTGTCATGAGGAGCTTTTCCTGATCCAAGCAATTTAGACATGGCAATAGAGCTGACATCGAACTTGGTAAACCTTTCTTGAGTCGATTTTAACTCCTCCTGCAATGCTTCATTTTTAGCCAACAGTTCCAAGTTCAATGCTTGTTGTCCTTTAACATTCAGTTCCAGCAATTTGATCTTGTTGAGATACTCATTCCTTTCAGTCTTCCATGTCACTGTTCCTAGGTCACCTTGTAGATCTGCTGATTCACTTATATGTTTGTCTTTCTCCAGTTTCCATGCAGATTGAGAGGATTCCAATAATTGCTCCATTTTTTCTTTTTCGGTTCTCAGAAAATCAACTTCTTTTTCCAAACTCAAGTTTCTTAGCAGGGTTGCCTTCGAAGCTTTGTAGAGTTGTCTGCAGCGGACATTTGTTTCATCATCAGAGAAAAATTCGTCACTATCTGAATCAGGTAGAAGAGATGATACAAGAGCCACGTTTTCAATTTCTTGAGACTCATCATCACTCCAAGTTGAAAGAAGAGACTTGTTGTTGCTATTTTCATGCTTTCTGTTTCCACATTCAGTAGAGATGTGACCGTAACCACCACATTCATAGCATCTAGGTTTTCCTGAGTGATTTCCTTTGAAGTTTCCTTTTCCACTCTTGTTGATGTAGTCACTGTTGCTCCCACTGCTGGTATAAGTATTTCTTCTAGGAGCATTTGAACTTCTAGAAGAGTTCTTGCTTTTGAGAAATCTTTTGAATTCCTTTGTCAGTAGAGCAAGATCTGGTGTTTCCTCTTCTTCTTCTGTTCCTTTCACTGCCTTAAAAGCTACACCCTTGTTTTTCTTCTCAGGCTTTAACCTCATCTCATAGGTTTTAAGATTTCCAATGAGCTCATCGAGTGGATACTCGTCAATGTCAAAGGAGTCCTCTATGCTAGTAACTTTTGAATGAAATTTTTCTGGCAGGGCCCTGAGTATCTTTTTAACTATCTTATCTTCATCAAAAGGTGCTCCTAGACTGCGACACTGACCGGATATTTTAAGAATTCTACCATGAAAATCATCCACGGTTTCATCATCTCCCATAGCCATGGTTTCAAACTCAAATATTAGTGCTTGCAGTTTCTGTGCACGTACCTTTTTATTTCCTTCATACGTAGTTTGTAAAAGATCCCATGCTTGCTTGGCAGTGTCACAGTGACTGATTCTCAATTTTTCTCGTTCAGAAAGGGCTGTGAAAATGCTATTCTTTGCCTTGAAATCTGCTTGCAAATCACGAACTTCTTCCTCAGTCCAATCCTTCCTTGGTTTGGGAGTGGCAGTGGAAGAGCTTTCTCCTTTTGCTTTTACCATAGGTATCGTCCAACCATTTTCTACAATATTCCACACATGTTCATCTTGAGCATAGAGATATGATTTCATGTATATTTTCCACTGAGTGTATTTTTCACATCCACCCTCGAACCATGGAGGACTATTTATGGATCCGCCAGCAGCCCTATCACGTGAATGTTCCATCTTTCCTGGGATCACTAGAAAGTTCTAGAACCCGCTCTGATGCCAAATGAAAATACTAGATGGAACAGGTATTGATAAAATATTTTATCTCAATGAAATTAACCAAAGAAAGTACGATACACGACACGAAGATTTGCTAACGCAGTGTAAACCTCTCCATTGATGAAACTTCACTGCGTGGCTTTTAACGTAGCCAACACGAAAAACAATCCAATATTAATCAAAGGAGTTTACAATATACAAGTAGTGTTGTTCATAACAATCACTTTCACTTAGCAACAAATGCTAACTTGATTTATAATTGTTCTAACTCTTAATTCAACATTCTAGGCAATCAATCTTCAACCTTCCTTTCTCTCAAATGAATCACTGATCTTGAGAGTGAGTATGAATGATTATGCAATATCACACATGAAACAAGTAAAGAGGGTTTTTAGAAAACGATTTGAACAAACCAAGTAGTTCAATAGAAAACAATTTATGCCGTCAAAAACCCCAACTCAAACTTTAGTTTTGAAACCTTTTTATAAGGGAGAAGAACTCCCCCTCAATCACATCTTTTCTTAATAATTAATTAAGATAAACATGGAAAGGTTTAAAACAGTTTTTGAATATGCAATCGACATTTTCCTAAACAAGATCTCAAATTGATATGCATGTTAAAAACCACTTTAATGCAAAGAGATTATTGACTCAATACAACCGATATGCATATCAATTTATACCAACTGATATGGAATGAATACACATTAAACTCAAGATCAGTGATTCGATTTGGCTTGATCTTTTCTTTAAGATCCGATCTTGTAATCTTTCTCTTTTCTTGAAGCTCCGGTTTCCTTGTCGTAATGGGAAATCATTTGTTGAATGGCAATGGGCCAATATACTTACATGTTGGTTGCACTGTTTCTCACTCTAATCGCCTTAAGGAAAGTTATTAACGTGTTCCTCTCGTCCAAGTGCATATAATATTGGTTCATAGTTATTCTCGTTCATATATTGGAAATTGGATGCCCTGAAACATGTATTCATCTTTATTGCTTGGAGGATGCTATTTATTAGTGTAGAATACCTTCATTATTTTTCCTTTCAAAAAAAATAAATGAGTCAGGTACTTCAACATCACAATAATCTAGGCTTGAGATTTAACCAAACTATTCTATAGAAAGTTTATTTCTATTTTCGCGACAACGCTGAACAAATAGAATCATACCCATCAATATATTTTGATGTAGATCGGGTAACCTTGAACCCGAAATTTTCAACATTGTCTTAGATATTATAAACCATTGGCGAACTCGTTCTAGCATCAACAATATTGTCCGCTTTTTCTTTAGATTGAGGCTCCTTACACTGACAGAGTATCCACTTCATGTACCATTCCGTGTTTTCTAGTTATGTTTCAGATTGCGGGGTGTCAAATGAAATGTTAGTAATCTTAATTATGAAAGAATTGATTTATCATAGTGGAACAAAACTATTTGTTTTTCTTTTTTTGGTGTAAAAATCATAAAAACCTCTGAAACTAGGCTATGACTTTATAGTACCTTTGAGGAGGATGCCAGACTCCATGCATTTTTTCCCTAAATCTCTCATTCCAACTGTAAGAAGAGCCTCGCACCGATCGAATCGAAAAATTGTCTCTTCCTTTTGCCATGATGGATACGCAAATCTGTCCGATAAGAGTTAAAATTTACAAGAATGGAAACAAATGCCATCACAAAAAATAGTAAATGCAATACTAAATTAATATTTCTCCTGCAAAGAAAAGTTACTAGTTAGCATACAATACATTATATATATGTAAGACCACATTGTTTTTTTTTTAATAGAAGTTGATTGTTATTCAAAAATCAACAGTCAAATGGCCATAACTTACAAAACTTACATAAGAATTCCGGCAAGAAAATCCGGTAAAACCTATCCAAGCTAAAGCAAACTAATTAACATCAATGGGCAGCTCACAATTAAGCAAGCCTATCTAAGCATGACAAAGCTTCGCCTCCTACGGAAAGAATCATTCAACTAGCCCTCACTTGCCAATCACGCAATTGTGGTACAAGCAAGGAACTAAAAACGTCATAGAAAGGCTCATAGTAATTTAATCACACTCACACAAGCTTAAAACCCTTGCCAAAACAACTAAACAATAAGCAGCTCCTTCCCATCCGAGTTGGAGCTTAAATCCACATTTGCAGTATTACCTTTTGCTTCAAGAGTTTTAATTCAGCGTCTAGAAGGACGACCCCTCTTCTTTGGAGCTGGCGCACTTGAGATCGGGACCTCCACCAACTCGCCAAGCTGAAATTCCGGAGGTATAAATGCCAAACTTGGCTTGAAACTCTTCTTTTTCACTCCTAAAGCTAACTTTGGGCCAGTTCCAGAACCCAAAGCCAACTTTGGCCATTTTCCAGCAGATCTAGGCCCAGCAGATCCCTCCTTGTCTGCCATTAGGCCCAGCCCAGAATATGGTAGCCCAGTCAACCTTGCGGTCAACCCTAATTCATAATTAGGGTTTCCCGCGTTTTCCGCAGCAGCCAACGCTGCAATTCTTTCAGCCGTTGACGCCGACCCATTCACCACCACCAACGCCATGGCAGCCGCCTCCGATGGCAAACCACTTCCCGCCGGCACCATCTCCGTCCCCACATTGCCGCCACAGCAGCCTGCACTCCGGAAACTTATTCCAGTCCTAACCTTGCACAGCCCGACTCCACAACATCCAGCCCCTCCAGCGACGCGTCCACCTCCAATCGCTTATCACAAAACCCACCGCCATGCCCGAAGAATCCACATGCCGTGCAAAGCCCATGGCACTTCTCGTACTGGAGCTCCCACCGACACCGTCGGCGAGAAAACAAACTGCCGTCGCGCCCATATCCGCCGGCGCACATCCTGGATCACACGGATCCTCTAAACCGTGTCTTTCCTCTGCACAGCCCCCTGGTCAATCTGAACGAAAGTCCCTAGAGCACGACCAATCATCGTCAGCGCCTTCTCGTTGCGCATAGCTATACGCAAGCCTCTCACCGCCACCCAAACCTCAAGAGAGTGCAGCGGTACCTCATCGAGAGCCGAAATACCGTCATAATCTGCTAGTAGCAGCATGGAGTTGTTGTAGAACCATGGGCCTCCAAAAAGAACCCGATTCTTCACCTCCCTATCCTTGAATTGGAAGACGAAGATGTCCTCGTCCTCCTGCCGAATCAGAACTCTCTCTCTTAATCCCCAAACGTTGGAGATCGCCGCCGAAAACGACGGGATCACCACCGTCTTCTTGGACAAGAGCCGGCCACATAAGTAGAAAAACGAGTCGTGGATCGCATCTTCTCATCCATCAAGGCTCACAACAGCCTCCTCAGAAAGTACCGAAGGAGCCATCGTCTCCTCCGTCATCATCTCACAGGCTCGATCAATTTTGACGGCTAGGGCAAAGAAAACCCTAGCATAGCAAAAAAGTCGACTATATATTGTTCTATCAAATCACAAAGTTCTAAGACCACATTGTTATAAAATAGAGATAAACGAAAAAATAAAAACTCTGATGCCATTGAAGGGATACGACTTACAGAAAACTTACTAGTATTACGAAATCAAAATTCTAATTTATAGCTGAACATGGACCTCTAAGAGAAAAAAAAAGACCAAGAAGGTAGGGACTGCCGATTTCAAGGTTAAAAGTAAAAATGAAGTTCACACTACTAGAAATCTGTTCATAGACATCGCATGTTTTAAATCGGTCATACTTGCACACGATGTAAAAAAGTAATCTAACATCGTTTTACGAAAATACCGATTTAAATGTATGTCATTAACATCAGTTCTTAAAATGACCGGTGTTAAAAGTTTTGTTCGAAAATTTGCGGGAACCTATTTTTGCAAATAGCGCTAAGTGTTTAAGTGAATTGAAGGAAGCGGGTTCTAAAACTCAAAATTCTCACACTTAGAAAAAAAAGCGCCCAACCCCAAAACTGAAACAGAAACCCTAACTCGAGCTCTATCTCGACTCTCGACCTCCTTTCTGAACCATACTCGAGCTCCTCCCAAACTCGAGCTCCTCCTCCTCAGTCGCCGCCATTGTTACCCTCATCGACTCCTTCATCTACCTCCTCGTCTTCGTCTAGTCCTTCATCTCACGCACCTCCCACTACGACGACGAGGTGCTCATCAACTGCCGCTGCTGCCCTCCCCCAGCCAAACCCAAATTCGTCCACACCGACCCCTCATTGTGCTTCGAGGAGGACGAGGACATCATCCAAGCCGTTCTAAATGGCGGCGTTCCTTCTTAGTCTCTCGAATCGAAGCTCGGCGACTGCAATATCATAGCGGCGATTCGGTGCGAGTGGCTTCAGAGAACGACTAGGAGGTCACTATAGGGTTTACCTCTCGAAGGTTTCGATTACGACTCCATTCTTGGACAGTGCTGCGAGTCGCCGGTCGGAGACGAAGTAATATTTATAGGTATGATTGTTTTTATGGGCTATTGTTTTCATTTGGGCGAAATTATTGTATGGATTTGTGGGCTATTGTTGAAGTATGATTGTTTTTGTTTAGAGTTTAAGAAGCTCGAGTTTGTGGGTGGGTTGAAGAACTGTGAATTTTTGGAGAAAGTCAAGTCCAGCTTGGGTATGTGCTCTCGCTTGCTTCCAATCTTTGTACCAATTGAAATTGTGAGCTATGCAATTTTGGTTTTAATTGCTTTATTCTATGATTTGTATGGTCACCTTGAGTTTGAACTGTTGATTTTGTTATGCTTTAGAGATTGGGTGGTCTGGAGTTGACTGGAGAGGAAAAGAGTTTGGAGTTAATTGCTCCAAAAGTTCAGAACTTAGGGTATATGTTCTTTGGTTTACTAAGAGTCCAAGTAGTTTAGATTGAAAGGATTTGGTTTTGCCACTCTGGGTAGTAATGGGTTCCTAGTATTTGATCGAAAATCTTGTTAGGTCCAACAAGTTTGTGCTGATGACCAGTTTGTTTTGTGTTTTCTGACTATCTAATGTTGGTTCTTATTGCAATATGCCTCGTGCAGTTCTCAATTTGCACTCAATTTATACATTGTTTTCCATGAGTTGGTGGGTCGACCGGCTTCCTTGTTGTACGGAAAGGAAAAAGTAAGAACTTTGTCCCTGCCTTTTGAACTGTTTTCTTCCTTGTTTTATCGTATTGATTTTTATGCAATTGTTCTGAGCCAAATTGTTGTTGATTACAGGTGAGGGTATTTTATGCTGTTAGGATCTTTCTTGGTCTCATCTCTGTTATTACTGAAACCATTCTAGTTTATGCTCTGTCAAGAAAGTATGGAAAATGTCTTGCCTCGTATACTTGCCATGCTATGCTTAACCAACGGTTGTTTCTTTGCTAGTACAAGTACGTGGCTCTTTTTCTTCTTGCCCAGCTTTTTGTTTTTGTTTTTTCCGAGTGTTATTTCACTTGCTTGTCTTGAGGTAGTTGTTCAATGAAATAATGATTCTTTCTATTGCCAGGTTTCTTGCCAATTTCGTTCTCTATGTATGCTGTGACTGGTAAGTGAACTCTGCTCATAACTAGTTACAGTTTCTTATCGAACCTTTGTTAAAGTAACAAAGATTAAATCCAGAAACCTTTTCTTTTTTTTTGGGTACTTACAAGTTACAATTGGGTAATGGGTTCTGAAATCTTTTTGTGATAATAGGTTTCTGGTCTCAATTTAGTCCTTCTTTTTCATTTCTTTACTCTTCATTAAAGTATACAGAATATTGATGTTAGTCATGTTACTCATAATTAGTAAAAGATGCAGATCTACAAATTCACAAACGTAATTTTAGTGTAAATACTTAAGTTTTGGATGCTCAAGAGGTGGGATACCTACATTACTACTTCATATTAGGTCACAAGATTGTTCAGCTGCAGTCCGTAGTTTGGCTATAGTTTTTATTACTAAAATGTACTTGCATTTAGCTCGGTCAAGTTTATTGAGTTGTCAAAACACGGTAGATGCTTCGTAAGTAGTAGCTTAATTGGCTACCATATCTTATGTTAGTTATGCCTGAAAAGTCCCACTGTTTCATTTGTCAAACTTCTGAGAATCTCTTGATGTGTATTCTCTGTGTGGCTTTGTTGGTTGTGGGAGGTAAGAAATTTTTTCTTGATCTCTCTCTCTCTCTCTCTCCCTCCCCCCGTGTATCTACCTTTATTATGCTGTTCCATACTCCTGACAATTTTGGTGCAGGTATAAAGAAGGCCATGCCGCGCAATATATATATATATATATAAAGAAACACAAGATATTCCCTTGAAGTGGAAATGCAGTGTGTGGGGAATTATGCAGAAGGCAATTATGTGATGTCCTAAACCTCAACACCTGTATAGTGATGTATAAACATCAAGAAAATACATGATCAAGTTCTTGCAGGTAAGAATAGATATGACCTTATGCATGGAGTGACTTATAGTTGAACCAGTTGAACAAACTTATAGATCGATCAGATTAGATGCTTTTATGGTTATCATGAACTTCAATATACTATTGGTTACATAAACTTATGGTCTTCATGACTGCTTTATGGTCATCATAAGATAACTCTTCATAACACACAGGAAAACTGAAATGGAAAACAAGAGCTCAATTTCATTTAAATTCTTTTCAAATTTGTTATTGATCAGCAAGAAATGCATGCATAACTGAACAATAAGTTTTTCAGCTATTCAGTATAATGAATTTCCATTGTTGTTTTATTCAGTTTATCTCCCTGATACTCTCTCTCTCTCTCTCTCTATATATATATATATATATATATATGTGTGTGTGTGTGTGTGTGTGTGTGTGTGTGTGTGTGTGTGTGTGTGTGTGTGTATATGAAGATATATGAAGATATCAAAAACATGGAAGCAGAGGTGCAATCATTAGAAGAGCTTTCAAAGCAGCTATTCCTGGAAATATATGAGCTTCATTAAGTAAAGCTTTTATTATATATTTGTGTGTGTGTGTGTGTATTTGGTGATATTGTTTAATTTCACACAGACTCCCTTCTGGAATTGCTACTTAGGTGTAGATTTTCCTCAGGTTATTTAAGAAACCTTGATTTCCAAAGTTATGCCTGATTGACGGCATATATACATAAATTGTTCTTACTGGCAGGAGGTTGCTGCTTACTCGTACCTGGAGAGGTCATATGTAGAATCTACTTGGCAATGCATGTTCAATCTACTGTGTGTATAAAATGATTAAGGTAGGAACATACTTTTCTCTTACTGGGGTTGTATGCACTAAAGATACTTCAATTTAATTTGCTGTTCCTTATTGCTAATGGAGAATCCAAAATTTACATGTCCAAACTTTTCTTTGAGTCAAGCAAGGCCAGGACACCAAACACATCTTTTGTATATTATTTTTAATGGTCTAACCTTGTCATATAACACATTTTATACTGTTTGACAGTCACTCTTGCTTTTGAGTTTTGAATTTTTATTACATCTGTGTTCTAGCTTAATGCTGGTTTAATTCTTAAAGCTAATCAATAATGATGAATTGTCAAAGTTATCACCGCACTTGCATGTTGATTCACTTTAATTGGTTGGCTTCCTTTGATTCACTTGTATATATGTAGACACACACACACACACAGCTTATGCGAATCCTTGCCCTACCTTGGTCTCATCCTCATCGCCGGCAGCTAGGGTTTTCTCATCTACTTCCACTCCGATCACTACCACCCTCTTCCCTGGCGATGCTATCAGCCCTGAGATCATCGAGTCTGTCAAATAGGTCCCTCTTTGATCCTTATTCACTTTCTGCTCTTCAATTTCCATTTATGACTGGTTTATTTTGCATCGGAGTTGTGTATGATTGTATGTTTGTGTATGCATCTGTGTATAATTAGTTATATACACTCACTCGCACTCAATGAACTTGAATCTAGGGTTTTGAATTTAGATTCTTTATTGGATATTAGATTATTTTTTCCCTGATCGGGTATTTTTGTTGTTTAGCATTTTACTATTCACAATTTGATTATTTGATTCCTTGTGAGTACCTTCTGCAATACTAAAGCAAATATAATACAGAAAACTGACAGTCTTTTTGTCAAGGTACATCAATTGTTAATATGTATATATGAAAAACTGAGTTAGAAGGTTGTATGCCTTTTCTGTTGCTGATAGTTCTGTGTATTAGTTGGTGAGACTCTGTTAAATTTGCTGCGTTGTTAGCAGCTGTTGGAAGAGTAATTGGTTCACACAAGAGATGAGCTATATGATACTTGCTTTAATAGTGAGGTATTTCAAACATGATACTTTATAAAGTGCAATTCATATATACTTTTATAAGTTTCTTGTATGATCTCCTACTTAAACTTGTCTTGATGGTTCTATATTGATATAGTACCAGGCCAAAACTCGAAGGAACTGTTGCAGATGGAGAAGCCTCAAATTCAGAGAGTAGACTGATTTGGTGGTTTCGTGATAGATTGAAGAAGGCCTCGGGAGTTTTCTGGGAAAGAAAGAGGAAGGGTGATCTCTTCATTGTGAGAGTTGGAATGAGGAGTGTCGAGTTCAAGGTTATTGAGACTGATTATTCTGAGTATTGTGTTGTAGCTCTAGACATTGAAATATTTCCAATAGGGTTTACTAAAGTGGCTACAGATAAGAATTCTAAAGCTGGATCAAATGTCTAGGCTAGCCTTTGTTAGTTTTGGGGTATTATTTTGTGAATTATGTTGAATCATGAACTTGAAAAGAAAATTAATGGAAAGCCTCGATTTTTGGATGATGGGAAATGCATTTCTTTTCCATTTGCACATTATGCCTGTCAGTATGAAGTGAATTATATAAAAGCATAACAAAACAGTAATGCCAAGAAACCAGTATCAAAATGAAAATCGATACCAAACGTAATCTATTTCCAACACACAAATCACCTACCATAAAGTAAACTGATGTATCATTAAATAGTGAACATCAGTTTTATAAAACAAAAGCGATGTCTACAATGAAACAACACGTCGGTTTTAGAAACAACAACTGATGTCTAGAAGGGTTCAAGACATCACTTCTGAAATAGAATTCGATGCACATGTTCACTTAGGTATTGTTCGGGATATACTTTATTAAGCATAAAATGTGAAAATATGAAGAATTAAATATAATTAACATATAAGATTATGATGATTATAATGATTATACATCGATTTGTTTTTTAGAATCGATGTTGGTTGTTGTCTGGGACATCGGTTAAAAACGCGCTTATACTGATGTCTATATCTTTCTCTACACCCACTAAGACATCGGTCGAAAATTAGTTTAACATCGGTTCTGGACTGATGTCTATGAACAAAATTCTAGTAGTGTCAACTGGTTTTTAGAAATGCAGATCAATACATATGAAAAAATAATTTTCAACAATTGTAAGCTTAATGTATGATTTTGATATGACAATAGATCACTTTCATGCTAATGACGATAGCCACCGCAAAAGAATGAGATATAACTTCACTCATATTGTGTGTGGTCTATTATATGTGTGATTATCTTAAATCATAAGATAATAGCCAAAAGCAAAGGGAAATATCGCCCTGCGTATATATTAGGTCAATGTCAAAGTAACATATATGCCAGTGCTCAGTAATTGAGCAAAGAATTCTTGAAGCTAGATACAATGATAGGATTATATTTAAGTTTGAGTTGTTTTATTTTCAACAGTTGGATCTAGATCTAAAATAACTGAACATAAATTTCTTACTCAATATACATATGCTATAGTCTCAATTTCCGATATAAAAATAGAGAACACTGTCTAAGACACATATAATTAGGGGTCATCATGGGCCTGGCTTGGGCCAGCCCTACCCTAAATTTTAGGGCTTAGGATAGAGCCAGGCTGGGCTTTGACCAAGTCAATAGAACTTAGGGCCGGGTTGAGGCTTCAATATGTAAGCCCTTAACCGCCCTTAAGGCCCATCCCACAAGGGTCGTAAAGGCCGGACCTGGCCAGCGTTTCCGAATAGGGCTGGGCCAGACTTTCTCTGTTTAACTCAAACTCTCGAAGTGAAAAAGTAATAAATACTTCAAAAAATAAAAATAAAAAACTAAACAAGGAATAACATCAAATACAAGTCTGAATGACTGGAATGTCTTCAATACAATAGTCTGAAATCTAAATGTCATCAATTACAATATTACATAAGTTACATGATGTACTCTACAATCCCTACAGCAGTCCAAAAGCAAAGCAGGAAAGTAGAAGAGGCTAGATGAAATATGACTTTTGTAGACTTTTGTAGTCATAGTCCAGTAATCAAAACAAAAATCTGAATGTTATCAATTACAATATTACATAAACTACATGATGTAGCCTACAATTCCTATATCAGTCCAAAAGCAAAGCAGGAAAGTAGCAGAGGCAAGATGAAATATGAAATATATATGACTTTTTAGTCATAACCCAGTAATTAAATAAAAAAATTACATAAATCATTCTTGTAGACTTTTGTAGTCATAATCCAATAATTCACCAATTGAAGAGTGGGTGAAGCCAAGAGAGGTGCATGACCAATCGAAGAAGCGAAGGGCGGCGACAAGGTCAGACTGGACTCACTGGAGGCAGAGGAGAATTGGCTGGTGAAACGGATTGCAACGACAATGGTGTTCCAGATCAGCACCAACGCCCACATCTACGACTCTGTTTTGCAAATAGTATATATGGCTCTGTATGGTTTTGTTTCGCTCTCATCGCTCTGTTTGGTTGCAAATTTTGATCTAATCTGAGCAAGTTCTGAATCGGAATCGAGCCTCTCTCTCTTTCTCTCTCCAAATGGCTGTTGTCGCTGCTACTAAGCTAAGATTAGAACTTTAGAAGTTTAGGTCGAGACTTCGATGACCTAGATGGCTAGGTTTTTCACTTTGGACTTGGACTTGGACTGACTTAGAGTCAGGTTAGGCATAATGGGTCTCATACATTAATTGGATTTAGGACAGAACATTACTCATTTTCTAATATAATTTCATATTTTCATTTCTATGTAAAACAAAATAGTAAAAATAAAATATAAATTTTAGGGTTATAGGACGGGCTGGGTCGGGCTTCATTTGCATGACCCATATCCTAACCTATTTGACAAAGGATCGAGCCGCCCTGCCTTAATGCAAGGGTCAAGCCGGACTTCTGCCCTATGGGCCGGGCGGGCGGATTTAGGGCCGAAGGGCCAAATGATGAGTTCTACATATAACCTAACAGAAAAAATGACGTGTTATTTTGTTTGTGAAAGAACAATTACTTGGTTTCCTAAAATTTCACACCACGAAGTTGGCCCAATAAACTTGTTTTGGGCCACAGGCATACTGATCCACTGAAGCACTGAGCATGGCTCATGCTCTCCGAACGTGTTCATTCCTTTGCCGGACGTCTAAGGGTACTGACGTCTTTTTCAAAAAAAAAAATTCAATATTAAAATTTAAATTCCTTACCCGCAAAAAAGAGTTTGCTATAAAATATTCTTCTAATGGACTCCCTTGCCTTTTCCTTGGTCTCAATCTTACCTTCCAGAAACCCAATTTTGTCCTCGACCTCCTTCGCTGCTCCGCCACTCCTCGTGTCTCGGATCCGCCGGAAACCGAGCACCCTGGTCGTCGGGTCCCACAGAAGAACTCGCCACCGGCGCAGAACCGGACGGAGACACCTCCAGGACGACATGTCGGTCGCCATTCCCATGCCCTCGCCGCCTTCCCGGCAGCACTTGGACGACGAGCCGTTCCTCGATTCCAGAATCAGTAAAGCTGTTTCTTTCTCTTCAGTTTCATCTATGGAGTTCATAATTGAAGCTCAATTATGAGAATTGGGTTAAATTGGGTTTATCAGTTTAATTGGGTTTTAGCAAAATGTGATAAAGATGGAAGCTTTGGTTTTTGAAGTGTAATTATGACCATCTCTAAGTATGTTTAGTGGCTCAAATTGGGTTTAGCAACATGTGATAAAGATACAATCTTTGCTTTGGTCACTCTCTCAATTTTGCTTATATGTGTGGTGGAAGCAGGGGTTGGAGAAAGAGATGTGATGATAAGTAATAAGGAGGGAGAGACAAACATGTCCTCTCCAAGCAAAACAGCTCCTCACAAGAACAAACATGGAGTGAGCTATGCCAAATTCTTTGGGGTGGATTTGTCGCCTGATAATGTGGCTGTTGCCATGGTATATTTTGTTCAAGGCGTTTTAGGCCTCGCGAGGCTCGCAGTCAGTTTTTATATGAAAGACGATTTGCATTTAGACCCTGCTGAGGTATGCGCTATGCACATCTTTGTATTCATGTTTATGACTTGTGGTGCGAGGTTTTAGAGCATTTTGTAGCTCACTAAACTGTGTACAAAATTGATGTTGGTACTGGGTTGGACAGTGATAAAAATTTACTTTGAGGATCCTAATTAGTTTTGAAAATTGTCATGCGATTAATGGTATCCTGGCTTTAATCACTAATTTGATGGTGCATTAACCTTTTTCTTTGAATTATCTATGAACTTTCGTATTCTTGATGACTGACAAAGTTATACTCTTTGACTAGACAGCTGTAATATCCGGCTTTTCTGCATTACCATGGCTCATTAAACCTGTATATGGGTTTATCAGGTGTGAGTCTATTGCTATCTCTATATTGGTATCCCTCAGTTACAATATATTGTTGTGTTTGTTTTGAACAATTGTTTGGTCCTTGCAGTGATTCTGTCCCACTGTTTGGATACCGAAGAAGGTCCTACTTGATTTTATCTGGGCTACTTGGTGCACTATCATGGAGCTTGATGGCCACTGTAGTTGATGACAAGTTTAGCGTTGCGTTTTGCATACTTCTTGGATCTCTTTCTGTTGCCTTCTCAGATGTTGTAAGTTTCTGCTAATTACTTCCTTCTAAAGTTTGGTCGTTTTAAAAGCCTTAGTTTCCTATATATAGTACTGTCAGTTGGGAATTCATTTAAATTTCTAGCTCAAAATCAAGACTATATGTAGAACTGAACAAGCAGATTATGTTATGAATTCACTTGTTCAGAATTCCAGTCTTTTACAATGTTTACCGTCTCAAACCAGAAAAAAAAAAAGGTTTACTGTCAACTTCAGGGGAGACTTTTCCTTTCAATGAAGATAGGAATTGCAATTGGCTAATTGATGCTTTATAAGTTGTTACTGGATGATGGTTTTTTTTTTTTCCTTTCTTTCGTTGGCTAGCTACATAGAAATTAATTGGATGGTTGGAGATGCCATGCACACTAATGAATTAGATTTAATATTCAAGCTCACTTATTAATAATATCATAACTAATTAGAGTTATTTTACCTCACTGTATATAGTAGATCAATTCTTGGTTTGAAAGATTTGTAAGCACCAATATACTCCAAGAAGAATACAGCATGGAAGGGAATCTTAGCTTATAATTATAAATATGATACTCTTCATACAATAGATAAGTATTTAGCTTTAATTGAAAAGACAAGAAACATACAATGTCGATCTCATGCTTAGAAGTATTAGTACCTCAGCTCTTAGATCCGACTGAAATGGTGTATAAATGGTTGAGATGTTGATTACGTAGTGTATGATGTGTATAGCAACCATCTGTATCTGATCTAAGGTTTGAGTTGCTGTTACTTGGTTTAGATACATATTGGAGACAGAGTTTCTGATCCTCAATTCTTTTCCTTGAGATTCTAAATAATATAACAGTTAAAATTTGGGGCAAAAAAGCTGTAAACAATTCCACAGAAGCAGTCGAGGATTGTGGTGTAATTTTGATGGGATGGATATGCCAATTTGTTTTCTCTGGTAAAAGTTTTAAGAAGTAGAACCTCTTGTATGGAAGTATTCCATTTTGTTCATTCCTCTTACTTCCGTGGCATTTTCTATAAATCATCTCACAACTGAAGTATGATATAGGTTGTAGATTCCATGGTTGTGGAGAGGGCTCGTGGTGAGTCACAAAGCATGTCAGGTTCCCTTCAATCTTTGTGTTGGGGTTCTTCAGCTTTTGGTGGAATAGTGAGTTCCTACTTTAGTGGCTCATTGGTGGATGCTTATGGTGTAAGGTACACAAATGTGCTCTTTAGAATTGCAACTTCTCATTTCTTAAAAGTGATAGAAATCTGAAGCAGTCTTTGTTTTTTGTCCTTTTCCTTTCTTTTTTTTTTTAAATTTTTTTTTTTGATGTCACAGGTTTGTTTTTGGTATCACGGCTTTGCTACCACTTATGACATCTGCAGTTGCTCTTCTTGTAAATGAGCAGCCTATGCTTGGTGTGGCAAAAGGGTCAAATTTTCCTTTGGTGGGTCATAACATTCTCGAAAGCTGGAAACAGAGTGCAATTCAGTTATGGGGTGCCGTCAAGCATCCCAATGTGTTCTTTCCCACGTTATTTATTTTCTTGTGGCAGGCAACCCCCCATTCGGAGTCAGCCATGTTTTATTTCACGTATGTACACTATCCACTTCATCATTGTGATATATTCCTTTACCTTCTGAAGACAAGCTACATGTGTTTCATGGACACTTTCAATGTGTTTTCAGTATGTGCTTCAAATGTATAACAGGATTCTTTGTTTTTCAGCACAAATAAACTTCATTTTACCCCAGAATTTCTAGGACGTGTCAAGCTTGTTACCTCAGTAGCATCACTGCTTGGTGTTGGACTGTATAATGGATTTTTGAAAAATGTTCCATTGCGGAAGATTTTTTTTGTAACGACTGTTTTTGGTTCAGCCATTGGGTTGACTCAGGTTTGTAATATGAGTTACTTGCTTAAGGCTGTGAATATTTTTCCCTGAATTGACTGTGCTTAGTTTTAATTTGTTGTGTAACTTTCATTGATCTTATTTCTCAGGTTATTCTTGTTACTGGATTAAATCGGAAATTTGGTATAAGTGATGAGTGGTTTGCAATTGGGGATTCTCTGATTATAACAGTTCTTGGTCAGGTACACATTTAATACAGTGTTGGCTAGTTCTGTACTCTGGTGTAGCTTAGTACAAGATGGAATTTATTTATCATATGAGTAGATGGATCTTTAATTTGAACATTCAGGTCAAAGGTCTTATTGTGCATTTATGTAAGAACAACATTTTGATATTTCTAATTGTAACCACAATCATTTTAGAAGCTAAGTTCTATTGCTTGTTATGAGGAGAAACAATACTGCAATTGATTCTGGCGTGAAAGTAATTCCTTTTTTGTTGCAGGCTTCTTTCATGCCCGTTCTTGTGTTAGCTGCTAGATTATGCCCAGAGGGAGTGGAAGCAACACTGTTTGCAACCCTCATGTCCATATCAAATGCAGGGAGTGTCCTTGGGGGGCTGATGGGTGCTGGTCTGACACAGCTTCTTGGTGTAACCAGAGACAGTTTTGATAACTTGGCCTTTTTAATCATCCTGTGCAATCTCAGCTCATTGTTGCCTTTACCACTCCTTGGCCTACTTCCGCAGGATCGCCTTGATGCCAAGCCAGAGGAGAGTGAAGATATTGAGATGAAGTCTAATTGAGCTTTGGTTGTTTGGTCCTACTTCATCCAAGGTTTGCTTGCATCACCCTTTGATGATCTCTTTTGAACCCTAAGCTAACTTTGTAGCTTTTTCTTTTTTCTCCATAGTAGCTTACACATAAACGAGAGCTAGAAGAGAGTTTTGTAAATATCACATGTTAGGCATAGTATAGATATAGAGGGTCCATGCTATATCCTTCTTGTTTGACATGATTTAATCAGTGATATAGTTTTGGCGATGTGCATTTTCCCTTGATTACTCATCCTGTTACTGAATTTGTTCCAAGTGCTATGAAGAATCATAGGGTCTGCACTGATCAACGCTGTTGAATGTTAAAAGTATTAATCGTGTTACGGTTCAGACTTGAGACGGTAATACTTATATAATCTCGCGATGTATTCAATAACTGCAGCTTTTTGTCCCAGAAAGAGAGCTTAAATACAAGTAGATACGATTATAGACTAAATTTCCAGAAGGGACTACAAGTTGTGGTCTTCTGTCCCACAATATGGATACCTTGTCCAACAATATGGATACCTTGTCCAACTAATCTGCAGTGGCATATATGAGAACTATCATATGAAAAAGGTAGAGAGGTCTATTATGTAATTAATATCCGAGTTCTTCATCTGAAATCTAATGTGTTTCATTGGGCAACGCATGACCAACCTGCAATTTTATTCCTTCACTTTCTTTAACATTTATTCATTTTAGGTATCACAGGTGCTAAGATTCTTCATTGAAGCATGGGCAACATCCCAAAACTAAAAGCTTTCTTATGAAATCGAAGGGAAGGTTGAGAATAGTACAAGTTTCCAATGATTGAGGATGATTTAATAGTAAGAAAGGTCAAAACTTCAATAAACTAACAAGAGGCCCAGCAGAAGCAGAAGGCTGAAAGCTACACAGGTGAACAACCAAATACCAATAATGTCCAACCCACAATTATTCCTACTGAAAATTGCTAATTAGCTTTTATAATCATATTCCTTTGATGTATGATCCTCGTGAAACCGAAAGGTTGTATTCCGTTTATGAAATTGAAAAGAAAAAAAAAACAGTCAAGGGCCATACATTCATTGGATAATTCTGCTTTGGTTTCTTATTTAAATCACAACAGATAAAGAAACGATGATGATTTGTTTTGAGGCTTCTAACTGTTGTAGCTGCAATATATTATAGTTGCAAGTGCAAAATGATTGATTTGATAAGTACTGAATTGAATTGGATGAGTGGGAGAGAGGAATGCTTGGAAAGGAGGCAATTAAGCAAAGAGAGAGTAGTAGAGCGCATGTGAACGCCCATGTGAAGGAAATGAATTTTGGACGAATTCCTCCACCTTCCACATCAGATACTTGAACATACTTGATATGATATGGAGAACCAAACAAGAATCCCATGTGATTAATCATTGAGCTGAAAGCAATGCATATGGCATAAACCCCAGAGTAGGAAGAGTAGGAATGATTATGCACAAAGGATTTGTTAGTTTATAAACAAATCGTTAGAATAATGCCTCAACCTAGAGTATCTAAATATATTCCAATGAAAAAGACAAACAATTATGCCTGTGATGATGAACAACAGAACAAGGTACCTAAAACTCCACTTCTAAGCGGCTCAATGCATTTCTTCTTTTCTAAGCCAACTCGATCTTAGCCGAGAAGCCAGGCTACATACCAATAATCAAAGCATCACTTCTTTAATTTAATGGCTTTTATTTCCGTTTAAAAAAAAATGGGTTTTATTTTAGTTTGTATTCCAAAAGAACAATTGTTGTAATATTATTATAATTAAAAACCAAAAAAATTCAAAGTTGGAAGAAATGATACAATGTCAAAAGTTTTGCTTGTTTTTTTTTTTTTTTTGAAAGGTAAAGTTCATTGAAATCGCTCATGAGGGCATCCCAATAAAGAGCATACAGAAGCCAGAACGAGCCTGACCCTAGAGCTAAGATAGAACAAACAAGAGGGTGTACCACACCAACTAGTTGTTCTTGTACAATAAGATACTGCTCTGAAATTTTCCTCAGCCTCCTCAAGATAATTACCAACAATAAAATTGTCACGACCTTGAGATTTATAGACTAAACCATTAGAATTTGCAATCTGGATATGCAAGAAATCGGCAAACCAATCAAAATTATATTCATCCCAGCCTAAAGCACGATGCTCGCCAAGGCACACAATTGTGGTACGCACAACGTGTTTACACTGAGAATTCTTATAAAATGTAGAATTGAGTCGTCTACTAGTAGGTAAAAGCAGCACATCCGAACGAATGTTTTGCTTGTTAATTAGTTACTCAATTCCAAAACTCAAAGTTTTAATTTTGAAATTGATAATACCTGCTATTATTGATTTAAATAATATTATAGAGACAAAAATGTTTGATATCTTATATTACCAATTCAAACAATATTTGTATCTTACCCTAAGATCTGATTTTCTTGCTTACCCCTTTCAGTATCCCTAGCGTTCCAATTGGATCAGCTGGAATGGGGTGTTTTGCGTGGGTTTTTTTTTGTAACTTTTTTTTGTCATAAAAAAAAAAAGTATGTATCTTGCGCTTTTTTCCGAAAGATCATCCTGTTTATATTCTGTGCGGCAAAACTCAAGCCCGATGCCAAAAGATACGATACATAATGCACCATGAAACAGTACAATTCTATTTCTTCAACAAAGTTTCATGAGCATCATCATTAGTTACTCTTTTAAGACATGTACCTAACTCGGAGTCATGTCTGCTTTAGTTACTTGCTTAAAACCAAAGCTCCACCATGCCCCGGAAACCTGAAAACCATGAGTGAATGAAGTCAATCAGGTTGGTTTCCACTGTTTCTATTCAAGCAGTAAATTCAACAGTAACTGAAAATAAAGCTTTGGGGCAGTGAATCAAAAATATAATACCTTTCTTCGTGATCACTATCCCTGTGGCAGTGTGGCCACTAGAAATGCCGGACATCTACCAGACAAGTAGTAGTCTAGCGACTAGTTCGGTCATGTCGACAAGGACTAGTCTGTATTTACTATTTGGCCATGGTGTTTGTGGAACTGGGCTTCTTCAACTTGAGGCAACCCCACATGCCTTTGTCTACGTCCTATATATATATCGACTTATAGATATGGATAATGCATGCACTAGAGCTTTGTTTTTAGCTGAATAATTTTTCACGTACGTGAAGGAAACCAGATTCTAGGTCGCGCTAAACCTAGTTAATTAGCTAGCACGAGAGAGAGAGAGAGAGAGAGACGATTGTACGTGGTATTGTCTATACTGTTGTGTACTCTCTTTTCACGTTAAGCAATGAGAATACGTAGGTAGTATCAATACTCGAATTCTCATATATTTTTCATAGGTCTCTTACACTTTATGACTCTCTGTTTATGCAGGAGAATGATAAGACTCTTCTTGACGTACCCTACAATCCCTACGTGCATAGATATGCTGTGAGGAAAGAATGATGAGAGTCAAATAGGGGTGCAAATGAGCCGAGTTGGAGCGAATATCAATGTGATCATCTTCGGCTCATTTGCTTTTTATCGAGCTCGAGCCGGGCTAAAGCTTGAATTTTCTTTTCTATGCTCAAGCTCGGCTCGGCTTGAATATTTTTCTTAAGCCCGAGCTGAGCTTGGCTCGGCTCGATAAGACGAGTTCGAGCTTGAATTGGTTTAGCTTGGCTCATTTGACTTTAAATTTTAAAAATAAAAAATGAAGAAGGAAAATTTAAAATAGTAAACCTGTTTAAGGAAAATTGAAATTGGAAGAGAATTGAGTCGTGATTTCATTGATAATAGGGGCCTATTTATATAGAGGATTACAAGACATAGAATCAGAGTTGTACAAGGAAAAGATAATCGTACAATTAATCGGATATCTATGAATATCTCCGACAATATCTCTAATTCAAAACCCTATAACAACTAGGTCAAATAACCTAGAGTTTGGGTCAGACACATATTTTGGATTTAGTTGAACACTCCCCCTTGTGTCGCCCAAACATGGTGCTCCTCTCGTTGCCTCATTAAAAATCTTATCGAGTAACAAAAACCATGTGGGACAAAAATAACTTCGGTCGAAGGGGAAAAAGAGCACAACACACCCTTCACGTTTCGAGACCATACATGTAGACATCTCCCCCTGATGTCTGCATCTCCCCCTGATGACTACGGTCATGGAGTTCGGATGACTTCCGTAAACGATGTTACCAACATGTTTCTCGAAAGTGAAATTTAGGCAATGACTTAGTGAGTAAGTCTGTCATACTGTCCTCAGATCGAACCTAGTTCACTTTGATCTTGAGGAGAGTCTATTGTTGCTGATTATCCTTGGTGTCGTCGTTTTTTGTGTAACCTTGCTTCATTTGTTCAAAACAAGCAACATTATCCTAAATGCTCGTATGCTCATCTGTGGTAGACTTCAAACTACAATTGTTCGAACATGCGTAACTATGGATCCAATCCATATACATTCACGAACCACTTCAGGAAGAGCAATAATCTCTGCATAGTTCAAAGATATAGCGACTAGGGTCTGTTCTGTAAACCTCCAAGATATCACGGTCTTTACCCATGGTGAACACTTAACCAGTTTGGGAATGACCTTTGTGTGGGTCAGAGAGATACCCACCATAAGCAAAACCTTCCAAAACACATGTTGTTTTGGGATGGGGATAGAGGACGCAGGCCAGTGTTGGCGACATTCCTGGTGTGTGATGGGTCTGAATCCATTGTCTCTCTGTAGGGATAGAACAAGCCAATATCAATCCTACATCTCAAGTACCGAAAGATATCTTTTACACCAATTCAATGGCGTCGCGTTGGCGCAGAGCTATGCATTAGCTAACAAGTTCACTGCAAATGAGATGTCCGGTCTTGTACTTTGAGCTATGTACAATAATGAGCCTATTGTACTTAAGTAGGGCACTTTTTCCACTAGCACATCTTCGTCATCATCCTTCGGAAAGAGAGGATCCTTTTCAGGATCAAGACTACGGACGATCATGGGGGTGGTTGAAGGCTTGACCTTGTCAAAATGCCTAAGCATCTATCAACACGATGCTCAAGTTCCAAACTGAGACATAATCGTGTTCTCCCAAAATCCTTCGTCTCAAAATCGGATTTTAAGTGTTCAGTGGTTTCCCTTAATTCTTTAAGGGCTTCCAATGAAGATCATGTCTAACATGAACCGCAATAGAATCTGAAACTTGTTATGGAAACCCGCAAGCATATCCCTTCTCAATCAAGGAGTCACTTTAGTGAGCATTTCAACCTTATTGTAAACGCGCTCCGTGGTCTAGAGCCATTTGACTTGGGTAAATGAAGTTCACCATGAACCTTCATGTATATTCCGTATCTAGATCCCCATAGAGATACATAGTGACCACATTCGTAAGCTGCATGTTCAGTTATTCGAAAACTACCAAACTGACAGGGTAGTGGAGTGCAATGACATCCATTACGAGAGAATATGTCTCATCGTAGTCGATTCCATGGAGCTTTGTGAGAAGCCTTGCGCCATAAGGCGAGATTGCTATCTCTTTTCCTCATTACGCTTTCTAACGAAGACCCATTAGTCAATAAGTTTTATGTTAGGAGGTGTTGACATCACTGGCTCAAAAACCTTCCTCTTCGTTAGAGAATCCAACTTAACCTGGATCGCATCTTTCCATTTAGGCCAAATTTCTCTACGTTGACATTCATTCATCAACGGAGCGTGGTTCGATATCATCGGACTCAACAAACTCATGCGCAACTACATCATCAATTATGATGGAGTTTCTATCCCACGTCTCATGTACACTAGTGTAATTTTCATAGAGCTCTATATTCTCAGGAATAGGTTCTGATGTTGAGGCATCCCCCAACGATAACCATAATCCGGAAGATACTCATGAGACGGATTTTGAGTCTTGATGATTAAAGGATTGAGTTGTGCCAAAGCATCCTTCGAACCCACAGGCCTCCCACGCATACTAGCTGGGGCCATGGCCTATAACGCCAGAGTGCCACTCTCTTTGGCGTTGGTGCCATGCCTACCTCCATGTAGGGTGACGCTACGTCCTCTCATAGGGACGTCCTTCCTTGCAGGCATATTTGCAGCAGATGTGTGATCTCGTCACTTTAACAGGGATAGAGATGAGACATAGTTGGACAGGCCACGATAATTCCAGTCGTTCCTGCTGAACATCCGTGTTCTTATCTCCCCCTAACGACGGGAAGACTTCTCATCAAAGTGACAACTCGCAAATCTAGCGGTAAGGAGATCGCCTTGCAAGGGCATTAAGTGGCGGGCGATTGATAGGAGCATTTTAAAGTGGTATTTTAATAGTTAATTCCTCACATTTTGCTTAGTTAATTCCTTAACGAATCGATTTTTAACTCAATTTCTATTTTCTTAGGTACATTGGAGTAAATGATGGTGAAATGAGCATTAGGTCCACACTTACCTATAAATGGTGGAGAAAAATGGAAATGTACTAAAATGTCAATTTTACACATTTTCCTACTCCGACTAGGAGAAACCAAGCCAAGCAAGGAAGAAGGAGCGGCCGCCTGACCAAATGAACTCTAAATGAGCTGAAACTTTCCAGATCCATTCTAGACATCCTAAGGATCATTTATTATGAAGAGTGCCAGAGCTAGTTTTGAGTGGAAGGCCTTCAAACAGTCAGCCCAATTTCCTGCAGAAGCAAAACTGGAAAACTGGACCCGTAAGGAGTCCAGCAGAGATTCTGGCCCAAAGGCATGGAAATAAATTCTGAAATTTTACCAAAATGATCTACACTCATGGTAGATCATTTCATATGAAGAAGTCACGAGCCAAATCTGAAGTCCTGTTGGAGAAATAATTGAAGGAATAAAGGGGCAGAAACTGATCTAAAAACAGCTCAACACCACATGTTCAAGTTTCCTACCCACATGAAGAAAGCTAGATGCTTTTCTCTTTTTCCTTGGATATATTTTTCTGCTCCAATAGATCATCATCACTTCCATACTTCTGCACCTTCATGCCTTGCTTTCATTTCATCATTACTCCATCTTTTCCATATTTTACAAACCACTTTCATTATTTTTCTTCCATTTATCATTTCACTCTTCTTTTTCTTCCCTATATAAACACCTTCTCCTCTCACTCTAACCACATTCCTTCATCCATTCCATCTTCTTTGTCTCTCCATTTCCTTTCCATTTTCCTTTCCAACATCCTCTAGGGCAAGCCACGAAGTTCAAGCAAGGCCAAGGAAGAGAAGAACCAAGCCGTGAGCATCATCATCCATCCTCCACCTTTGAAGCTTGCTTTCGAGTCTCAAAGGATTCAACGTTATTCACCCATCTTCATCTTCCATCCACGGTGTAATTCGACCTCTACTTTGTAACCTTTGCTTTGTATTTCGTTGGTTTTGCCTTAGTTGACATATATGTTTGAACAATTGTTAATTTCTGGAATTTTATGATTAATTGAGAATTTTCAGATTCATATATTGTGATTCAAGAGTTGCTTATGTGGGTTTGTTTAATTAAATTTGCATTATGGATAACTTTTGTATTTTAATCTTATGTGGTTGCAAACACTTAGGGTTTCGATATAATTGGTGCTAGGTTTAAGAACATGAAATCGACTTTTCGTTTTGTGTAAACTTGAATCAAAGTAGTAAAGGTTTTGTACAAAGATCGAATTTAATTAAAGAGAATTGCAATTAGGTGGACTTTTCCATACTAAGTTGTACACTTGAGTTGATAGCCTTTCTCTATGTGTAATGCGTTAAACATGACATGATTGACTAGCTTTCTAGGGTTTGATTGCATGTTTGATAGGATTAATCTAGGTGCTTTCGCTTAGGTTAATTAGCATTGAAAAGTAAAAAATGGGAATTCATTTGCTTTCGAATGTTTCACATGATCAACTCCTTTCTCATGACTTAGATGAACAATATTAGGGTTTGAATCAATTTTAATCATAAGTTTCGGTTTTGATCTTTGTTCTCTCATTCCATTCGTTTAATTATGTTTATGTGTTTTATTTGTTTTCTTAACTTAGTTTATTTTCGAATCCAAAATCCAAAATTCCCCCTTTTTCGTAAATATGTTTATACTTGTGAATATCTTTGTGATTATATTACTTTGTTTTAATTTTAATTGTTTAATTGTTTGACAATGACAGGTGTACCCTCAATCCCCGGAATAGAACGATCCCTACTTGCTTATACTACTAATGATATTTTTAGGGTTAAATTATGCGCTTGCTCAAAGCGTATCAATTTTTGGCGCCGTTGCCGTTGACAATGACAGGTGTACCCTCAATCCCCGGAATAGAACGATCCCTACTTGCTTATACTACTAATGATATTTTTAGGGTTAAATTATGCGCTTGCTCAAAGCCTTTGATGTGGAGATGAGTTACAAGAGTTGAACCTATGGCTTGGGTCCATTCGTGCAAGTAGTTGATATCCTTCATGAGATCTTTTGAAAAAAAAATTATATTCACAAAGTGCTTTTCGTTTCTTATATATGTGAGCTATTTGACTGCCTTAAAATATGTTCTCTCACATATAAATGAGTGATTATAAGCTTTTAAGCATTGCCTTGATCTGAGAGAAGAAAGAGTGGATATACCTTGTGAGGATATGAATCATACTTGTCTGAAGCATGCTAAGCTAAACCCCATCACCATTGTTACAACCAAGTCCTACTTGTGTATGTGTGGATTATATGTTTTAATTAACTCTCGAATGCTTAACATTGATTCTTGATTGAGTGCTAATCTTGGTGTTGTGAAAGTATGAGATTTCTGAGACAATATGTTAAAGGGCAATAGAGGTCTTTGTGATGTCAACATCTTGGTCTTTGTCTTTGAATTTACTCTTTTATGTGTGACATTTTTTTCTTTGTGTTTTGCTTTGTGTTTTACGTTTTTGGTTTCTTTGAGTCTTTGTGTTTTTGTTTCCATACTTAGTCATTTTTTTTCGTTGGTTTCTTTGTTTTGTGTCATAGTCTTTTTGGTTTGTTAGTTTTTGATTTTGCTAAGGGACTAGCAAAAGCTAAGTGTGGGGGAATTTGATAGGAGCATTTTAAAGTGGTATTTTAATAGTTAATTCCTCACATTTTGCTTAGTTAATTCCTTAACGAATCGATTTTTAACTCAATTTCTATTTTCTTAGGTACATTGGAGTAAATGATGGTGAAATGAGCATTAGGTCCACACTTACCTATAAATGGTGGAGAAAAATGGAAATGTACTAAAATGTCAATTTTACACATTTTCCTACTCCGGCTAGGAGAAACCAAGCCAAGCAAGGAAGAAGGAGCGGCCGCCGGACCAAATGAACTTCAAATGAGCTGAAACTTTCCAGATCCATTCTACACATCCTAAGGATCATTTCTTATGAAGAGTGCCAGAGCTATAATTGAGTGGAAGGCCTTCAAACAGTCAGCCCAATTTCCTGCAGAAGCAAAACTGGAAAACTGGACCTGTAAGAGGTCCAGCAGCATTTTCGGCCCAACCACATGGAATAAAAATCTGAAATTTTACCAGGGTGATCTACACTCATAATGGAACATTTTTTATGAAGAGGTCATAGTGAAATTGGGAATGCTTGTTGGAGAAATAATTGAAGGAATAAAGGGGCAGAAACTGATCTAAAAAAAACAGCTCAACATCACATGTTCATGTTTCCTACCCACATGAAGAAAGCTAGATGCTTTTCTCTTTTTCCTTGGATATATTTTTCTGCTCCAATAGATCATCATCACTTCCATACTTCTGCACATTCATGCCTTGCTTTCATTTCATCATTACTCCATCTTTTCCATATTTTACAAACCACTTTCATTATTTTTCTTCCATTTATCATTTCACTCTTCTTTTTCTTCCCTATATAAACACCTTCTCCTCTCACTCTAAAAACATTCCTTCATCCATTTCATCTTCTTTGTCTCTCCATTTCCTTTCCATTTTTCTCTCCATTCTCTAGTTGCAAAATTCTGCATTTTCAAGTAAGAAGAAGAAGAAGAAGAAGGAGCCGGGAATATCATATCCTCCATCGTCCACCTTGAAGGCTTGCTTCCAAGATTCAAGATTTCAACGTTTCAAGCACTCCATCTCCATCTCCAACTCACGGTGTAATTCATTCTTTTTCCTTATTTAATTTCGTAGGAATTTGTTTCTAGTTAACAATAACATTAAGGGCAAAGTTTAAGCCCAATTTCTATGTTTGAATAAAAATTGTGATTTCTTTATGTTGATTTTTATGTTGCTTATGTGAGATTGCTTAATTGATTTTGGATTATGGAAAACTTTTAAATGTATGTGTTCTTTGATGGCCAACTTAGGATATATGCATGTAATTGGTGCTAGATTTAAGTAGTAAAGGCTTTGGACAAAAGTCGAAATCAATTAAGGAGGATTGCAAATAGATGGACTTTTTCATACTAGGTTGTGCACTTTGGTTGACATCCTTTCTTTGTTCTTCATGCATTGAATGTGTTCTTGATTAGCTAGTTTTCTAGACTATGATTGCATGTTCAATAGGTTTAATTTAGGTGCTTTCACTTAGATTAAATATTCAAGGAAAGTAAAATATGGGAAATCATTTGCTTCGAATGTTTCACATGGTCAACTTATTTCTCATGACATAGATAATCAACTATAGGAATTGTAATTGGATTTCATTCATATGATTGTAGTTTTGATCTTTGTTTCTTGTGTTCCACCCTTGTATATGTGTTTTTACACTTTCTTTATTTCATTTAATTTTAATTCCAATTCTATAATCTCAAAACCCCCCTTTTTATATTAACTTGTATATATTTTTATTCTTTATTTTATTTTTGTACATAATACTTTTTACTTTATTATTTTAATTCTTTATTTGTTTTTTTTGACAATGACAGGTGTACCCTCAATCCCCGGAATAGAACGATCCCTATTTGCTTATACTACTAACGATGTTTTCAGGGTTAAATTATGCGCTTGCTTTGAGCGTATCAATTTTTGGCGCCGTTGCCGGGGAATTGAAAAATCACTTGTTTTTGTTTATAATTGTTGTATATAAACTGTTTGATACTTAGTTTAAATTAACTAGGTTGTTTTTTTTATTGTTGAATACGAGTTTAATTGTGAGTTGTAAATTAAAGAAGGAATAGGTGAAGTCGTGTTTATTAATATTGGCCTAAACCCCTTATTGGTACCTAGTTCAGGTCCCTTAAGGTTGAGGGCGGCCTTTATTAACATTCATTGAACTGTCTAACACACTTAGGACCTTTTACATCCTAGTAAGAATATCCTATGTGAGATGGTGTCTAGGAAGGGGACAACGTTCATGACGGGTTTTTGAATCCAGAAGTGCTTATAAATGGGCCTAGCTCATGCCAAAATGGATTTTTCCTCTTGTGTTCGCCCTCCCCTACCTGGCCATTTCAGTAAGGTTGCCCAACGGATGTAGGAGGGACTTTGTGTCTAGACGACTATACTTGGGCCGCACGTCCACTTGATTTACCGCTTGGAATTAGATTTGATATCAATAATGTTTATAACAAAAGAAATACTTGTGCATACTCTTTACGTGTAAATTATTTTGTTGTTTCACACTTTATACTTGTAAAAATACTTTTTACGTTTTATACTCACTTGTGTACTTAACTTGTGTCTTATGTACAAAATACTTGTAAATTATACTTGTAGTTTGTAATTCATAGTTACTTGTTTATTTTTTTTGTATTTCTTTGTTAATATTAAGTTACTAACTTTATTTAATGTAGGTACCGTCTGGCTGCAAGACGTAAAATACAAGCGCTGCTTGGGAGGCAACCCAATTCAGAATATAATCAGATTTGCTTTCTCTTCCCCTTTTACTCCTCCATTTTCTTTTTGTTTTAGTAGTTATTTTCGTAAATTCCATTCCTATATGCTTACTTATTTCATTGCATGCTTTTAATTGATTACATTGAGGATAATGCAATATTTAAGTGTGGGGGAAGGGATTTATATTTTTGTCTTTCATTTTGAATCCTATAAATATTTTTGTCTTTCATTTTGTGTCCTATAAATATTTTTGAGTCCTATATTTTTTAATAATAATAAAAAAAAATAAAAAAAAAATAAAAATAAAAATAAAAATAAAATAAAATGCATTCATTCAGTCTTATTAAATTCAGCTTTTTACAAAAAAAAAAAATAATAATAATAAAAAAAAAAAATTTTAAAAAAATAATAATAATAATAAAAAAAAAAAAAAAATGCATTCATTCAGTCTTATTAATTTCAGCTATTTACAAAAAAAAAAAAAAATAATAATAATAATAATAATAATAATAATAATAATACTCTATACTAAGCCATGTCTGCATCTCTGTAGGAGTTGAGGCTGAGCTCAAGGGAAATGTGAGAGCCACCGCCATAACCGCTACCTCCCTCGGAAGTAGTCTTCATGATGCCCAAGATGTCCTCACCATGCATGGGGAACAATGGAAGGGTTTCAATCTCCTGGTGATCTCCTCCTCGTTGTTGCAGGGATGTTTGTCCTCCTGTTGTGCCAAAAGAGTTGTACTGGTATTAGTGTTGAAGTGTGAGGAAGAATATGAAACAAAATTTAAATCAAGAAATCCTTCATTACCAGTAGAATCGGTGGAACCAAAGTTGAGATTAATGGATCTACCATCATCAGTAGAACTAGTGGACCCAAAATTGATGTCAATGGATCCACCAGCTGGCCCAAAATTGATGTCGATGGATCCACCAGCACCAGTAGAACCAGTGGACCCAAAATTGAGATCAATGGATCCACCAGTACCAGGAGAACTAGTTCCCATGGGCACTTGAGCAGCCTGATTGCACCTCTTCATCTGCTTCTCTCGAGCCCTGACATTTTGGAACCAAAAATAAATGTTCTTGCCCTCAACATGTCCATACTGGTTCAGCTGGAGACAGATCTCGTGAATGTGCTCTGTAGTTGGGCACTTAACTCCCTTGTCGTAGTAAAGATCCTTGAGGATCCTTATTTGATCTGGAGTAGGAACCCACCTGGCACGGCTTCGCCAGAAATCTGTGTTGGCACTACTCCCGGCTGCTTGGTTGTTTCCTCCATCCTCGATTTGTTGCTGGGTTTGTAGCTCCATCAGTTGCAGAGTTCGTGGTTCCATGGTAATGGGTTGAGGGGATGTGAAGATCGAAGAGTAAAGTTGTCAAGTGTTTGAAGGAGTTGTTGTTAAAGGGATTAAGGATGATGATGGTGTGTTGGAGATCTGAAAGTTCAGAGGAAAGATGGGATTGAATCAACTAGATGGGAGAGAAGATCAGAAGAGAAGGATTGAATCGAAGAAGAAATATTTTGAGTTTTGAAAGAAGAGGAAAAGCTGAAGAGTTGGGAGAGAGGGGCTGGAACTCAGGAGAGATTTTCGTTCCTTTGGAGTGAACAGTTGCGCCCTCAGAATGCACCTATTTATAGAGCGAGGTGAGCAGATCTCCACCGTTGGATGGACGATTCCTGTGATTCATTCTACGCGTTGGATTAAAGTCGCCCTGAAACCCGGAAAAGTTGTTGGCGCGTGGAGAGCGTGTAAGGGGACCGAGGGAATCTCGAGGCGCTGTGGCGGACAGCTGTAGCCGAAAGCAGATTTGACTGCCGTAAATCACGGAAGGGATAAGCCGTGACACAAGTGGGCCGTACTTGGGCCTGTCTCGGATCAAGGCATCACTGTAGCTGTGGGTGGAGGCCTGATGGGCCGAGTTTCTGAAACAGTTTTGGATGAGTTGGGCCGGATTTCTGTAACAGTTTTGGATACGTTGGGCCGAGTTTCTGAAACAGTCTTGGATGTTTTGTGCCGAATTGTTGAAACAGTTGAAACAGTTGGTTTAAATAAAAGGATTGGTATGGATAATAACGTGAGCAGCCGTGCTCGAGTGGTTGAGTGTAAAGTTCGTGTACAAGAGGTCTGAGGTTCGAACCTCGCCTCTCGTTTATTTTTATTATGTTCGTTTATGACATAATAAGTATAAAATTTGTACACATTATATTAAGCACAGCTTGTGCTCCAGTGGTTGGGGACAAAGGTTTCATGCAGCAGGTTAAGGTTTCGAACCTTGCCTCCCCCGTTTTTTTTTATTTATGTCACTCCATCAGAACCCTCCTCCGAAGGCTGAAACCAGCAAGAAGGCTGCCACTCGCCCGCATACCGCTCCTCCAAAGGAGTAAATGGAGGTACAAGTCTGGGCTGAAAGACTTTAAACATTAAGCGCTGCATGGGAGGCAACCCATTTCAACCGTAGCTGTGGAGGAGCCATCAACACAGATTTGCTCTCTTAAACTCTATCTCCTCTATTACTATTTTCTGATTGTATCTTTGTTATTTGCGTTTTTAGTTTTTGTTTTTAGATTTTCTTGAGTTAATCATTCCATTCACATGATAATTGTTCATTGCATGCTCTAACTTGTTTAACATTGAGGACAATGTATGCTTTAAGTGTGGGGGGAAGGATTAATGCTTGTAGTTAGTTTTTGTCATAAAAAGAAAACAAAATAAAAAATCAGAAAAATCAGAAAATTAAAAAAATTAAATTTAAAAAAAAAAAAAAAAAATCGTTAACTTTGTTTTAGGTTTTATATTCATGTTTTGGTTTTTGTTTATCTTTGTTCTTTAGTTTGTTTGTTTTGTTTGTTTGTTGTTAGAGTCAAAATGAATTTTGGGTAAATATCTTCTTCATCGTAGGCGCATCCAATGGGATGTGATGTCTAAAGGTCTAGTTTGGATATGAGAAGTGCTGACAAAGGGTCTCGTCCCCTGTAAATCAAGTGAGCTGAGCTCCGCCAAAATCGTTCCTCTCTTCACCTGGTCATGTTCCAAAGGAGAAGAGAAATATCCCTAAGTCCAAAACGTTTTTTTCTTGTATGTTGCATCACTTTATGTGTTGTTCTTGTTTTTGTTTTGTTTTGAGTCTTAGGATGCCTTTCAACTGTCTGGGATGATTCTATATCTCTGAAATCATGACTAAAAGAGGATCACAACATTGAGATGATTTTAACATGGTATTCTTTGGTTAATTGAGATATATGAAAAATGTATGCACTTGTAGTGGATATGGATTGCATGACCTTGGTACAGAATATGAGCATGTTAAGATGAGTTGTGATTCATAAAATCCATGTGAGATAATTGAACCATGTCCCTTTTTCTTGGAGTGAAATGAAAAATATATTCTTAATTTCTTGGCGATGTTTTGATGATCTCATTATTCTTTCATCTTGATTGACTGCTTGCCATAGATTAAGTTTAATTGACTAGAGAATGCTAGAATTCGCTCTTGTGCTTGTTGAGACGTGATATCAATACATGGCCCTGATTCTGGAAGGGATAGAGGTTCTCTAGGAATTACCACCATTGCTAAATAAACTTGTGTCCCCATTTGTGCCCGTCGTGGGACCCCCCTAGATAAACCCCTTTGAGCCTACATTAAGCCTTTTCTTTCATCACCCTAAAAATCCTTAACCCCTGAACCTTAGTATAGTGATAATCCTACCCTTTGTTCTAAAAACTTAGTGGAGCTATCTTTTGAGACATACTACATGGGTTTGGTGCTAAGGATGAAGATTGAGAAGAGGTGAAAGTTCAAGTGTGGGGATAGACTTGTCCATAAAGAAAAAGATATGTTGAAGCCGTGAAAAAATGAAAAGAAAAGAGAAAAATTGTGTACGGCTAAAAAGAAAAAGAAAGAAAAAAAAATATATATGTTTATGGACTTTCATCCCCCATACTTAGTGATTTTGGAGTTTGCTTTGAATTGAAGGCCCACTACAGAAAAATTTGACCTTTGTCCATTTCACTAGAGTTCAAAGGAAGTTTAGAAGGAAGGTTGGGCCCAACATGAAGACATTAGCCCTTTTATTTTACCTCTATGGGTGTGGCGTTTTGAGTTGGTGGATTTCTAGAAGTCTCTCTACATCTGCATGAGCTCTGCTAGGTTTTTAGGATACTTTGACATTCCATACCTTTCATTTCTGAAAACTTTGAGCCTTAGCCCCATTACAACCCTTTGAGAGGACCTTCTTGATCCTTAAGATGGGACAGCCTTTGATGTGGAGATGAGTTACAAGAGTTGAACCTATGGCTTGGGTCCATTCGTGCAAGTAGTTGATATCCTTCATGAGATCTTTTGAAAAAAAAAAAATTATATTCACAAAGTGCTTTTCGTTTCTTATATATGTGAGCTATTTGACTGCCTTAAAATATGTTCTCTCACATATAAATGAGTGATTATAAGCTTTTAAGCATTGCCTTGATCTGAGAGAAGAAAAAGTGGATATACCTTGTGAGGATATGAATCATACTTGTCTGAAGCATGCTAAGCTAAACCCCAATCACCATTATTACAACCAAGTCCTACTTGTGTATGTGTGGATCATATGTTTTAATTAACTCTCGAATGCTTAACATTGATTCTTGGTTGAGTGCTAATCTTGGTGTTGTGAAAGTAAGAGATTTCTGAGTCAATATGTTAAAGGGCAATAGAGGTCTTTGTGATGTCAACATCTTGGTCTTTGTCTTTGAATTTACTCTTTTATGTGTGACATTTTTTTTTTCTTTGTGTTTTGCTTTGTGTTTTACGTTTTTGGTTTCTTTGAGTCTTTGTGTTTTTGTTTCCATACTTAGTCATTTTTTTTCGTTGGTTTCTTTGTTGTGTGTCATAGTCTTTTTGGTTTGTTAGTTTTTGATTTTGCTAAGGGACTAGCAAAAGCTAAGTGTGGGGGAATTTGATAGGAGCATTTTAAAGTGGTATTTTAATAGTTAATTCCTCACATTTTGCTTAGTTAATTCCTTAACGAATCGATTTTTAACTCAATTTCTATTTTCTTAGGTACATTGGAGTAAATGATGGTGAAATGAGCATTAGGTCCACACTTACCTATAAATGGTGGAGAAAAATGGAAATGTACTAAAATGTCAATTTTACACATTTTCCTACTCCGACTAGGAGAAACCAAGCCAAGCAAGGAAGAAGGAGCGGCCGCCTGACCAAATGAACTCTAAATGAGCTGAAACTTTCCAGATCCATTCTAGACATCCTAAGGATCATTTATTATGAAGAGTGCCAGAGCTAGTTTTGAGTGGAAGGCCTTCAAACAGTCAGCCCAATTTCCTGCAGAAGCAAAACTGGAAAACTGGACCCGTAAGGAGTCCAGCAGAGATTCTGGCCCAAAGGCATGGAAATAAATTCTGAAATTTTACCAAAATGATCTACACTCATGGTAGATCATTTCATATGAAGAAGTCACGAGCCAAATCTGAAGTCCTGTTGGAGAAATAATTGAAGGAATAAAGGGGCAGAAACTGATCTAAAAACAGCTCAACACCACATGTTCAAGTTTCCTACCCACATGAAGAAAGCTAGATGCTTTTCTCTTTTTCCTTGGATATATTTTTCTGCTCCAATAGATCATCATCACTTCCATACTTCTGCACCTTCATGCCTTGCTTTCATTTCATCATTACTCCATCTTTTCCATATTTTACAAACCACTTTCATTATTTTTCTTCCATTTATCATTTCACTCTTCTTTTTCTTCCCTATATAAACACCTTCTCCTCTCACTCTAACCACATTCCTTCATCCATTCCATCTTCTTTGTCTCTCCATTTCCTTTCCATTTTCCTTTCCAACATCCTCTAGGGCAAGCCACGAAGTTCAAGCAAGGCCAAGGAAGAGAAGAACCAAGCCGTGAGCATCATCATCCATCCTCCACCTTTGAAGCTTGCTTTCGAGTCTCAAAGGATTCAACGTTATTCACCCATCTTCATCTTCCATCCACGGTGTAATTCGACCTCTACTTTGTAACCTTTGCTTTGTATTTCGTTGGTTTTGCCTTAGTTGACATATATGTTTGAACAATTGTTAATTTCTGGAATTTTATGATTAATTGAGAATTTTCAGATTCATATATTGTGATTCAAGAGTTGCTTATGTGGGTTTGTTTAATTAAATTTGCATTATGGATAACTTTTGTATTTTAATCTTATGTGGTTGCAAACACTTAGGGTTTCGATATAATTGGTGCTAGGTTTAAGAACATGAAATCGACTTTTCGTTTTGTGTAAACTTGAATCAAAGTAGTAAAGGTTTTGTACAAAGATCGAATTTAATTAAAGAGAATTGCAATTAGGTGGACTTTTCCATACTAAGTTGTACACTTGAGTTGATAGCCTTTCTCTATGTGTAATGCGTTAAACATGACATGATTGACTAGCTTTCTAGGGTTTGATTGCATGTTTGATAGGATTAATCTAGGTGCTTTCGCTTAGGTTAATTAGCATTGAAAAGTAAAAAATGGGAATTCATTTGCTTTCGAATGTTTCACATGATCAACTCCTTTCTCATGACTTAGATGAACAATATTAGGGTTTGAATCAATTTTAATCATAAGTTTCGGTTTTGATCTTTGTTCTCTCATTCCATTCGTTTAATTATGTTTATGTGTTTTATTTGTTTTCTTAACTTAGTTTATTTTCGAATCCAAAATCCAAAATTCCCCCTTTTTCGTAAATATGTTTATACTTGTGAATATCTTTGTGATTATATTACTTTGTTTTAATTTTAATTGTTTAATTGTTTGACAATGACAGGTGTACCCTCAATCCCCGGAATAGAACGATCCCTACTTGCTTATACTACTAATGATATTTTTAGGGTTAAATTATGCGCTTGCTCAAAGCGTATCAGCGATTGTTGGAGTCTCAAATCCAACGTAGTTGCCCATTCGTCTGTAAGGACCCATCATAGAGCGCTGTGGCGACGCAATTGGCACATAAATGGCACACTCAAATATGCGTAAGTACAATACATGTACCCAGTCACTAGGTGTAACACAGATGTAGATTGAGTGGCGGTGGGTCGTAGACGAATTAGCATAGCTGCATGCTATATTGCATCACCCCAAGCGGTTATAAGGAGATTGGTGCGCATTACCAAAGTCCTGACTACCATTGTAGTCGTTTCCGAGAGACCAATTGGGTGTGTTCATGGGAATATGATGTCCAACATCAGTCCCAATGCAATAACCATCAAAAGTCTTCGATGTAAACTCCTATTCATCCAATTAACTGAATAGGATGATCCGGGGAGTGAGCCCGTTGTCATATGATATGCGCTAGAAGTGTAGTATAAGCAGCATTTACAGGTGGACAATGGCACAACACGTGAACAGCGTGTTTGCGTGTCAACCAACACCATGAGATATTTGAACGTCCGCATGTTGGTTGAATCAGTCCACAAAATCCCCATGGATTCTATGTAAGAACAGAATGAGTATTTTCATATCCTTTGCATAGGACGGTCTCAGTCCTAATTTCCCTAAGGAACAGGCTTTCTAAACGAGCGAAAGGCTTTAGAAGCAACCAATGAGAATTGAGGTTGGGCCTGAGCGTTTGAAATGCTATTTGAAGCAAAGTTGGTGATTGCAGCGTCACCTAGGGTGCCATCACCATGATGGACGCCATCCATGGCGTCATGGATAGGGACTATGCCAGCCCTAGGCTGGTGGTGGACGACGGCAGTGCCAGAGGCAGCGGCGGCGGTCACACTTAGTTCAGGAATCAACTTTGGATTCATGCTTCGTTTCGCTCGAAAGAATGGATGTCCGTGTGAAGTCTTTAGTAGACAGATCATCATATCATGACTAGGATGACCTATCCTGTCATGACAAAGCCAATATGTGTCTAAATCCAAGAGATCTTCTCACATAACTTTATTGGATTTAATAGCTCGAATAGTGACATAGAGTCCACTAGAGAGACACATAAACTTCTCTAAGATGCACGTTTGTTCGCAATCGTTAGAGGTATTGCAACGGAACTTATTTCCGTTCTCTATATGCGTTTTTGCATGGAATCCATTGGCTATTCATAGGTGCGATTTTCCCTAGGAGCGTAGAGAGTTTCTGTGACAGTAATCAAGGTGCCATTTGGCAAGGGGAACTTGAGCTATTCCATGTCCTTGAATTAATACTGATGGCCCAGCCATCGTAGTCACAAAGTATTATGCTCAGAATCAAAATGGAGTCATAATGAAAAGAACTAGAAATTTTATTCATAAGCCAACGGAGTACATCATTGTCTCTTAACCATTAGGAGAATCTAATCCAAATGCTAGCTAATGCAAAACAAAGGTAGTCGTTTGACTTCTTTCGGTAACTCCAAAATGAATATGACCAGGTGAGTAGAGAGATGTCGGTGAAGCAAAGCTCGCTTAAGTACCACTTATCTCAAAACCTTCCTAGACATCATACTCATTTTGAATGAGCCTATGTGAAGAAAAACTAAACCAATGGCATTTACTACAAAGTATATGGCAATTGCCTATTACATCTTTTGGAAAAATAAAGACTTAAACAGAATTGGCGATCTATTGATCCCAGCCAGATTTGTAGTCTTCAACCCTTCACTCTAGATTATCTTCTTGATCTTCTTGTTCCACATAGTGAGCTTCTCTTGCTTCACAATATGCTTTGTAAGCAGTGACAATTTTTTCACGAGCTCTACAAATGTGTGCCCAATGACCGGATACTCCACATCGAGAACATACATCTCTCTTCTCAAACTCCATTGATTGAGGCGCTTTGAAAGCGTCATTTAGATAGCTCTTAGTGTTGGTGGCGCCACCAACATGGCCAGAGGCGTTGCCTCCCTTTCTCTTTCCACGTTGACCTTTTCAGTTCCGTGTTCGCCTATTTTGGCGATTACCTTCCCAAGTAGAACGACTATATGGACCATAACGTCCAGAAGTATCCCTAAGATTAGGGTTTCGCTCTTGGCACCCTCTCTTAGGGGCGCGACTATAATTGGATTCTGGAATATGGTCTGTTTCCACGGATCTTTTATTATAGTTCTTCACAACGATGTTGTCATGCTTTTCAGCAACATTCATAGCTCTAATGAGCTCATGAAACCTTGTGATCCTTCCTGCAGTAACATCGATTCGATAGTTCTTAGCAACGATCAATGTAGAGACGGGGAAGGTAGAGAGAGTCTTCTCAATTAACATCGCATCTGTGATCTCTTTACACTACACCAAAAACCTTATCAGACGACACTTTTTGCACAACGAAAAAAAAAAAAGTGTTGTGTGATGAAGGAAAGTGAATCACACAACACGTTTACAAAACTTGCGTTGTATAAGGCGGTTAAAATTCTGAACTTTTTAGGTAGAAGGTCATCGCACAACAGTTACAAGAAAATTCTGTTGTCTGAATGAAACAAAAAATAGCGGCAGATTTCCCTCCTAGCCTGACTCAAATTTGGCTCCAAATTGATACTCTAAAGTACAACAGAATAGTTATATCTGTTGTATGAGTGTAGCTTGCAAAATATGATACAACTGTTTTTCTACTTTCTGTTGTCTGATAAAGGGAGATGTATTGGGAAAGTTTGGATGTGTGTAGATTTGCCTCAAAATGGCACTTATTCCCTCCAACATTTCCCTGCATTCTCTCCCCCAAAATTCGATTCCCTCTCAACAAGCAACAAGAGGAGGCAAAACTGAAAATTTTTAAGTGGCATTCAGACAAAGATATGTGGAAACACTATGCCAAAAAATGCTTCATACCATACCCCTCAGACGACAGAAGACGTTTTTTCAGTTGTCTGATTTTTTTGAACGTCTTCAGACAACAGATTTAACTATATATGTCGTCTAAATGGTATCAAAATCAACACCAATTCAACTTTTTCAAGTTTGTTATAAATTAGAGAATTCAGACAACAGATTCTGTTGTCTGAGTAAGGGAAAAGTTTATCCGGACAAATTTTTTTTTTGGTTGAACGTACTAAAACTTAATGTGAACTATTTGCAAAAAAAAAAAAAAAAAACAGCAGATGCCTAGCTAGCCTATACCAGAGTTTTCTCAACACTTGGTCAAAAAAACATAAATTTTCTCAACACTTGGCCTATACCCGAGTTTCTTTCTCAACCCTAACCACACAGGACAGCCGCGACCTCCTTTCATCACCCTCATCCTCTGCCTCTGCTCCTATCCTCCTTCTCCGGCTCTGACGCCGGAGCTCCGCGGAAATCCACACTCCCGATCCAGCTTCTCTCTCTCCTTGGAACTTCCAACCCGTCTCGGCGTGAGGCATCTCTGCCTCTTCAGTCTTTCAAGCCCCACCCAGCCCCCACCGCCGAGCTCCTTGCCCAGCACTCTGCAACTAGCAAACCCGGCCGTGTCCCGGTCTCCGATCTCCACCTCCAGCCCTCCAGACTCCAGACTCCAGCTTCTCTCCTTTCAACTCTGCAACTAGCAAACCCGTCTCCGGTCTCCGATCTCCGCCTCCAGCCCTCCAGCCTTCAGGTATCTCTCTCTCCTTCTCCGTCTTCTTCTCCTCCTGGACAGTCCTCAGCTCCTCTTCTTCTCTTCTTCTTGACTTCTTATTAATCTGAGCTTCTGATTCTGATTGGTTTCGTGATATGTAAATTGTGTTCGATTTGTCATTTGTGGCTTTCGATTTGATCTTGTATTCTTGTTGGTTTTGATGGTATGGACGGATGGACCGTATGGTCAATTTGTTGAAAATTGAAATGGTTGAAACCTATGTGTGATGTAAGTTTCTGTTTATGGTTTAGACTGTAGACATGGGTCAGTTTATGTGCACTGACTTGGTTGAAATGATATAAAAAGTATTCAAGTGCTGAATATCAATTTCATATGGACTTCACTGCTTGTTATTGTAATTAATCATGTAAGGGTTTAATAAAAGATCTGTTCATGGAGAAAATTGTATGTAGCTGTATTGTAAACGTTTTCTCATCTTTAGCAGTTATTTGACTTTGAAAGAATGAAATGATTTAATGGGAGATTCATTTGGTTGATAGCTTAATTTGGAACATAATCAATTATACGTTTTGCATTGATGTTGTTATGATTGGTTTGTGTATAACAAGTACCATAGAGTGAAGTCAAACTTATCAGCAACTCTTCTTTACTTCTGTTCTTTTCTTTACTTGAGAAATTTTTGTACACCTTTGGTTCCAGGGACAACATCTCTCTTCACAACCTTCATTATTGTGTCTCAATTTATTCATCTGTAAGTTCATCTCCTTGAGTTGGAAATCGTAAACTAATATTGAATATGTGGACCAAAAAACAAAGTATATAAAGAGGAGGACTTCGTTATTCATTTCCAGGTTTTCAAGATGCATTTTTCTTCTTCTTTGATTTGGATGCATATGAACCTTAATAAGACTGAATTGAAATGAACATGTTTTAGGATTGGGATCAAATTTCTGTGGATAGTTGTATAGTTGTTATTCCGAGGCCCATTCTGAAATGTCTCAAAAATTTGATCATGGTGATCTTGCAGCTTCTAGCCTTGACATTTATGCTCAGTAACAGAACATGTAAAGAGCAAGCAAAGGCAAAGAGCATTTTGCCATACTTGGGAAAGTTATGGAAGTAAGGGAGAAGTCAGTGGATGCAATAGATAAGTCGGTAGAGGAGTGAAAATCGCAAGCCTAGAGACAGCTAGAGCAGCAATTGGGAGTTATTTTTGAAGTGAATATGGGAATTATTTGGTTTTAGTTGGACACGATTTAAGTGTAATACTAGTGACTGTAATAGAGGTAGGCTATATGGTTTGCATTCCGAAGTCTTGGGGGTTTTTGGAGATTTAGGCACTTCCCCCTTTTATGTTTTCTACAATACCTTTCCTCATGGAATTTCAGATCCTGAGGACGTGGTTGGAGCTCTTTCATTGATTATATCTTATCTTACTCTTATCCCACTCATCAAGTACGTATTTGTTGTTTGTCGAGCAAATGACAGTGGGCAAGGTAAACCAAATTCTGTTTGTACACATGCTTCATTAAATGTCTGGCAATTGTGTATAATCATTAGATGGACATGTTCAGGGTTACAGTTTACCAAATTCTGTTTGTACACTTCCTTCAGCAAAGAAAGCTTATTGCTTTGATTGAATGACTTACATTTGCGTCTGCTTGTAGTGATAAAAGCAGTACACATGGTTAGCAACTTGGGTTATAATGTTCACTTTATTTGTTAATATTAGCAATGGGAACTCATATTTGGCTATGCATTGCTTTTATACTTCTTGATTCACATTTGTGTCAGGTGTACATAATTATATTTATTGTTAAATAGCATGCTAATTATTTAATACTATTTCTTGTTGGCATTTTGATAGGTGGGAAAATCCATTGACGTTGGACATCCACAGGTGATCGCTATGCTAATGTGGGTGAGGCAGGACTGACTTTCAAAAGTGAAGAAGCTGCAGTTTTATATCCTAATAATTTTCATTCCAGTTTTGTTGTGAGATGATGTATAACAGAGTTTTACATCAATCTACAATCTTTGTTGGATTTTGAATAGTTATTGTGGATTACATTGCTAAGGATTCGATTTTAACTGCTGTGCAGGTCAGGAAGCATCAAACACCACTTCTAAGGGTACAAAATTTTTCTTGTTCACTACTTGGACATTTGAAGATGGAAATGTGGATTTTCCTCTAAACCTTATGCAGGCGATATTTGTATGATTTGTGCTTTGTTATACAAGCTTGGGTCTATGCTGATGTAGCCAACGCTGATGCTCGAGCCCACAGGTCGAATTGGTTAAGGTGCTATGACATTGGGGGTGGTAGGAGTAGGAGTAGGGGATGGAGTTCCTTGTCGTTGCTTCAGCAGGTCTTTCTCCTCTGGAATTTTAGCTCCTCTCTCAATCATAATGTCAATGTTAGGTTAGAATTATGAAACTGATGGATTGTATTTTGGATGATATTGATGCAATGAAATATTTGGCTTAATATTGATGGCTGATTTAAGTCTAATTTTATGGCTTTGATGATTGTTAAATGAATGATGATGAACTAGTTGAAAAGAAACATATGCAGGTTTCACAATATGTTGTATCAACAAAATGGAAACAACAGATATATGCAACATATATATGCAGGTTTATGTTGTATCAAGAAAATAGAAACAACAGAAACAAATGACAAATGATCATCTGTTGTTTCTACCAAGTTCAAACAACAGAAAAGTAGAGTTCAAAGAGCTCTCAGACAACAGAAATAGGTAGTTGATATGTTGTTTCTACTAAGTTCAAACAACAGAAAAGTAGAGTTCAAAGATCTCTCAGACAACAGAAGTAGCTGATTGATATGTTGTTTCTACCACGTTCAAACAACAGAAAAGTAGAGTTCAAATAGCTCTCAGACAACAGAAATATGTGTTGATATGTTGTTTCTACCACGTTCAAACAACAGAAAAGTAGAGTTCAAAGAGCTCTCAGACAACAGAAGTAGGTGATTGATATGTTGTTTCTACCAACTTCAAACAACAGAATTATGTTGTTGCATACGAAATCAGTCAACATATAACTGTCATTGTTCTTCAAATCAGACGACAGAAGCATCAACTAAGCTTAATATTGGTTCAATCAAACGACAGAAACAACAAAAACTCCGTCATCTTACATTAACTACATCGACAGTTATTTATTGAATCTGTTGATGAAGTGAATTTCCAACAACATTAATATGTAGTGGTATGGTGTTTCAGACGACAGATAGACTCCGATTCTTCAATATTAGGTACTTCAGACGACAGAACTTAAACTGAATCTGTCGTCTGAGTAGCTTAGAAACGACGGGGAATATCTGTCGTCTGAATGGCTTAGAGACGGCAGCCACTTAGACAACAGATTTTTACTTCATCAGACGACAGATATGATCTGTCGTCTGAAGCATTTTTTGGCATAGTGAAAACCATGGTCTGATGCCTGCATGATGAAATTAATGGCTTATGTGGCCATGTGTCCTAGCGCTAGACAAGTACACAATAGCATCGATCTATTCAGACCAAACTATTAGAACACTTCAGAAAAAATCCATTCAGACCAAACTAATGCCCACAGCTAAACCCGACACGGCATTCACTCCACAAAACCCCCACAGGCCACAGCTGACCCCGACTCACACCGACTCTCTCTCTGACTCCATCGCTGTCCGACTCTCACTCCGACTCACTCCACAGCTGCCCCGACTCACTCCACAATCCTAAACCCTAAATCCACCGCCTCCGAAGCGAAGCCTTCGAAGCCCTAAATGGGAGATTTCTCTTAGAATCCGGCAAGCCCTAAAATTTGGGGTTTCTTGTTTCTCGTCCTCTCGTCATTTTGATTTCACACCGGAGCAGCCTTAGACTTGGATTCACACCGGAGCCCTAAACAATTTCGTCATCTCGAACTTCGATTCACGCCTTTGATTCGATTTGTCTCGAACTTGGTAAGTTCTCGTCGTCTCCTTTACTGTTTTGATTCAATTTTGATTTGGATTTGTCAGCTTTCGCTCTTCGTTACTGTTTCAATTCACTGAGATGCAAAATTTAGGGTTCTGATATTCATAAGCAGATCTTAAAATTGTGCACTCTAGTTACCAGAGTTTAACAGAGACTCGGATCTCCATCTCCGACCATGGATTCCTAGCCTTTCGAGAGAGAAAAGAACGTGACTTTTCTGGGGATGATGTACCAGCTCCTCCCACACCAATACCAGATGCAAGAGATCAACCGCCTCACTCTCGCCTACTTCGTCATCTCCGGCCTTGACCTCCTCCATGCTCTCCACAGCGTACGTCATCCCTCCTCAATACGTTGCCGTTTAAGGAGTTCAGTTTTTTCATTCACTAATTAGAAGTTTGGATTTTCATATTAACAAGGACGCAGTTGCGGATTGGGTTTTGTCACTACAAGCTCACCTCGGAGACAGCGACCAAGTCAACAATGGTATTAATTGAATTCAGGTTTTAATTCTCTTTTAGCTTAAATTTTGTAAATTCTATGGAAAAGAACGAGCCCTTGATTTTTTGCACGGCAATTCTATAAGTTTTATGGTTCCAGTTGATGAAGGTGAAATGGGGCTTGTGGGATTGGAAACCTGTTACTGTTTTGATTGAGTTCTTTTTGTTAATGAAGTTCCTTTTCGAATTGAATTTGTAATTGGGTTTTGTGGAATTGAAAATATGAAGATGTTTTGGTTACTGTTTACTTTTTTTTTTTTAGCATTAACTATGTGATTGAGACCTGATTGTGGTGGTAGTAGTGTAATTAGGCTAGATCGATTCAATGTGCTGTTTTTCATTTTAATGTTCTGTGATAAAATCTAGAATCAGCATGGTCCTCTTTATTCTCCTTCTTACTAAGCCACTGGCAGCCTAGTAAGTTTTTTGTGCTTTAGTTTATGAAATTTGTCTGATACAAGTCTGATTAAGTTTTGGTGTTTGGTATGTGATTGCTTGGTTAGTATTCAAATCTGTATTGAATTGTAGATATAAAATGTTAGTTACAAGATATATTGTGATTCGTCAATAACTTGATACAAGGTAAGATTTCTTATTAATGAAGTATTAAAGTTTGTACTCTAGCTCTACAAGTTACGGGACTCTCAAGGCTGTTGTTTTCCAGGCCCTACTTTTTCATCTATGATATTTCATGATGGTTACTCTCTTTCTTGTTTACTTTGATTTTTTTAGACTTACGTACTCTTTCTAATTTCTAATGTAGGGTGTTGATATTCAACTTGGAATGGCAATTGATAGTATAAAAGAAGTAACTCTAGAAGGCTATTCTTTTTGCGGTTGGCAATACTCTTGTTTGTGACGAACTTGATGAGGCTAAGCGCCTAAGCTGGATTGGTGAGAGGTTCAAAGGTAATGAGTTCTACTTTGTTATGGATAAGTATTCTGTGTCGGACTTGTTTATATTTAGCTAGATATCTAACTTTTTTTGTCTATCCCTCTTAAATTAGTTGTAACTATTGATGGAATTATGCTGTGAAAATCTGGCACAATGATTGGAGGTACCAGTGGAGGAATGGAAGCTAGATCAAAACAATGGGATAATAAAAAAGTTGAAGGTTGGTTTTGACTTTGTTTTTTGCCTTATTTTCATTTGAATTTTTGTCGGGTTATTTTGGATGTGGTTTAACTGTTTGTTGTTTAGGACTGAAGAAGAAAGAATAGTTTGAGTTGGAGCTAGAAGAGCTTTGGTCAATTAGAGAGATGCAGCTAAAAGAGTCTGAAACAGCTGGCAGATTTAATGGAGAGCTGCATTTTTGTTTTGCCCACCAGGTGTTTGTAAAAATGCCTCAGAGAAGCTGCTAGACTTTAGCCTTTGTGAACCATATGTTTATGTTTATCATTCTCTCAGACTCTTAGTGTTACTGCTGCTGCTGGAATAACGTCATAAAATGCACTCTGTGTCTGCTTCAAATCATTTTGCTTGATATTCTTTCCTCGTGATTTCAGGTTCATGCCATATTGAAGCAGTATCCCACTTTAAGAGTGGTAGTTGGGAATGCAGCCTTTGAATCGCTGGATAGGATGAAAGAAGAGAGCAAGAAAGCACAAGTGAGGTAATTTAATCTAAGAATCATTTCTCTTTGTTTTAATGCTAGGAACAAAGGAGAAATTGGTTATTTAGCCTATACTTTCTGAAGCTTGACTTTCTCTGTGTCCCAGTCACCACCGAGTCAGCCTCCATGATTAATTTTGCTACAACCATCAAGATAAAGTGAACCAGAATCCTATGATTGTGTTCTAAGTTGGCTTGTTCACGTTTCTTACAATTTTGCTATTTTTAAATGCGCTTTTACATAAATAATGGTCTCTCTTGCTAGAATAAGTGTTCATGTTTATGCCTAAAGTTTGGTTGAACAAACTCACCATCTTTGCTGGGAAGCCTATAACATTTGTCATGCGTTTGTAGTCTAAAGAAAATGAAATCAAAAGAAGGGCAAAATGAAATCAAATAAATTAATGTTAAAGAGTGTATAACATGCTACTTGTCAAGAGGGCTACTTCATCGTCATGTGTGTTCATCCTCTAATTTCAGGATTTAATTTATAATATGTGTTCCAGAAATATTAATATGGTTTTGAATTTAACATAACTTTCCTGGAGATTTACATTTGTTGATTTCTTTTACATTCATACATGATATTCCAGCCATCTGCATTCATCTACCTTTTCATTTGGGCTTTTATTAAAATCTTTTCTTGTTTGTGCTACTATCTTATGTGCATGTAGGTCTAGCGTATTCAGGTCTGATTCTACAGAAAAGATGGTGTAGAGGGTCTGAAACCAAATGCAAGAGGGCCTGGTCTTGTCACTTTTGGGGTAAGCACAATTTTCTAATCCTTTTCTTCTATTGTATTTCTACACATAGCTTTCACATATATTTTCCCCCAATCTTGTGCCTCAGTTATGATTGGCAGCATGATTTTCATTGGTTTTCTGTTCATTTCATTTTTCACAAATGGTATATGTGTCTCCATACCCATAAAATTTCGTGAATTGGAAGTTCAGCTGGCATCAATTCATAGTATGCTGTATAAACTTGATTAAATATGTTGCTATAATATTTAGTCTTTGTCGCCTCTAGTTATATTGCTGGTATATAATGTTCTAGCAATTGAAAAGTTTTGTAAGTCTTTGATATCAGGTGCTCTACTGGACTTGAAAGAATGTATAATTCACGGAATAGGAACTATGGTGGCAAGGTATGCAATTTTTCCAGCAAATGTCTATATTTTTTTTGTTTCAATTTTTGTTTTTACATTTCTGTTACATCGGAGACTATGGTGCTTTACAATTTTTATTTTTTTCTATCTACATAATTTTTTTGTTCTTCTTTTTTCATATGTGGTGGCAAGGTATGGAATACTTCCCCAGATCAGCAAAACCGCCTCAAAGCTCAAGTCTTTAACAACCCATGTACTCCATTTTCAAAAAGCAAGCTTCTTTACTGCAACAGTTGTAGATCGTGAAGAAGAATCACAAAACCCAAAGAGACCCAAGTAGATGATACATTTTCATGCATCATATATGTGCCATGTTTTGGAACAATATAAATACACACTTTTGATGTCCCAAGTAGATGGGCATGTGCTAGAATGCTTTTATAGTTTAAATGTTGGCTTGAATGATTGGGAAATGCACCTCTTTTGCTTTTGAAGTTTAAAACATTGGTTAGATTACTCATTTGATGGTTTGCAATGCTTACATTTGATGAACTACTGTTCATTTGGTAAATAGACCAAACGAATGCACAATTTAATTCAAGAATGGGATGTTCAAATGATCAGACAACAGAATAGATATAATGGCGACTGCACGAATGGCCAAAATTGGGACAAATATACTGCAATCATTCATATCACACATCGGTTTTTAACAAATTAGTGTCTTCTAATTTATACTCACACAACGGAAGCAATTGAACTCTGTTGTCCTAAAGTTAATCACACAACAGATATAGTCTAAGAACTGAAGTTTGAAGAGCAATCAGACAACAGACAAAATAAAAAAATGTTGTCTGACATGCTTAACATACAACGGTTGCAAACTGGCACTGTTGTCTGAAGACGCCCCTCAACTGCTGCCCAGCTGCGCGCTTGGCATCTGTCGAGCCATCTGCCGAGCTATCACACAACAGTTATAACACATACCTGTTGTCTGTGTGTTTATCACACAACTGTGTTCCACCGTTGTCTGATTTTTCATCAGACAACGGCTCACTCTACAACGGTGGGTCTCCAAATCCCACAACGGTTTTCTGCCGTTGTCTGATAACAAAATTGGTGTAGTGATTACCACAGAATTCCACTAAGGATTTAATGCGAAGTGCTTCTGAGTTGTAGTGAAGAACTGACTTGAAATCACAGAAGCAGAGGCTATGCCATCTCACTTCTAGGTCAGGAAGTAGGGAGTCACGGACGTTTCCAAATCTTTCTTCGAGTGAGACCCACAGCCTTCTGGGGTCTTCTTCATTCATACACTCGTACTTGAGCGAATCATCCATATGACGAGTCATTAGGATGATGGATTTCGCTTTATTTGCCTCTAAGGCTGCTCTATTTGCTTCCAAAGCTTGAGCTTTGAGCTTGCTCAACAGTTAGCACGTCCTGGCTAGGCTCGAGGATCATATCCAGGATTTCATCGGCCTTGAGATGCTGGCGGACATCATGAACCCACCTGTGATATTCAGAGCCAGTTGTTCCTAATGGAGCAAAGTCCAATTTGTTCAGGTTACTCATCCTGAAAGAGAACAAGAAAAAGGGTTAGTTTCGGAGCAGAAAAGCTACCACGAAAACATATAAAATTTCTGAGCGTAGTCGCTTCCAAGAAATTAGGAATTTATGAGCGTAATCCCTTCCAAGAAATTCAATTCCAAGAGGTATTGGATTAGATCGAAATAATGACGTAAGTGGTCGATCATAAATTCTCTACAAACTCTAAGTTTGGAGATCTCAACAAGCTCTAAGCTTGGAGTGAGCACGAATCCCCACAATTCGGCTTAATTAGGTCTCCCCTATGATGAAGAAAGGGGGGTAGAAGAAGGGAGTTTGCAAGTCCCCGAGAAAAGAAGAGAAATTGAATAAAAACTCAAAAAACGGGAACTTTTAGTAAAAAATACCTCGAAATAGTGATCGAAAAGTCGCCGGAAATCTGGTCGGAAAAGTCGCCAGAAAGTGGTCGGAAAAGTCGCCGGCGGTGGCTGACCGGAGAGTTGACCTTTGGACTGGGCTGTGTCAGTGGGTCAACCGGCTGCCTCCTTTTTTTTTTTTTTTTTCTCTGCAGTGGGCCGCACATTCTTTCTTGGGCCGGTCCGTTTTGTTTTTGTTTTTTTTTTCTTTCTTTTCGTCTGGCCCCGTCTCCTTTTTTTCTATCTGGGCTGCACCCTTGCGCTGGGCTCGGTTGGAGTTGGGCTTGGCTGCTGTGCAAGTGCAGGGAAGAAGGGAGGCTGACGGTTCACCAGCTTGCAGCGGTTCTGCCGGTCGGTTCAGGAAGTTTCCGGCCGGCGTTGGCCATAATTTCACCGGTTCCTAGCTTTTGGGCGCCTCTGGTGGTAGAAATTCACGGTAGAAGGCAGACTGGAAGAGTGTGAACTGGTCAGGGGACTCTCGTTATCTTCTTGAAGCCGGTTTGGGTGTTTTTCGGCCGGTTCTGGGGTTGGCACCGCCGGTTTTGGACTCCTGGGATTGAGGGCTTCAATATATGCTGCGATGATTGCTAGGATTTGAAGGCTACGATTTTAGGGTTTCAGGGTTAGGGCTTCGCGCCGGTTCTGGACTCCTGGGATTGAGGGCTTCAATATATGTTGCGGTGGTTGCTAGAATTTGAAGGCTACGATTTTAGGGTTTCAGGGTTAGGGCTTCGCGCCGGTTCTGGACTCCTGGGATTGAGGGCTTCAATATATGTTGCGGTGGTTGCTAGGATTTTAAGGCTACGATTTTAGGGTTTCAGGGTTAGGGCTTCGTGCTGATAACGTGTTTAAGGAAAACTGAAATTGGGAGAGAATTGAGTCGTGCTTTCATTGATAATAGGGGCCTATTTATATAGATGATTACAAGACATAGAATCAGAGTTATACAAGGAAAGATAATCGTACAATTAATCGGATATCTATGAATATCTCCGAGAATATCTCTAATTCAAAACCCTATTACAACTAGGTCAAGTAACCTAGAGTTTGGGCCAGACACATATTCTGGATTTACTTGAACAAAACCAAATTTGATGTCTAACCATCAAATTTGGATTTATTGTTCTTTATTGTAATATATTTTACCTTTTTTTTTTTTTTGACTATGTCAAGGGGAACCCAAAAGCTTCCTAGGTCCAAGATAAACCCCTTCGGCGCATGTGAAATGTTCTAACTGTGCATTGCAGCACAGTGCCTGGCCATTTTGACAGCTTCGGGGTTCTAACCTAGGTTGGGGAGCACACCCAACTAGGCAAGAACCACTAGGCCACTTACAGTGGTTTTGTAATATATTTTACTTAAATTCTCATATTCTCTTCCAAATGGAAAGGAATGTAATAAAAAGAATTAAATATTTGAGATTAGAAAAATTTTATTTTTATTTATACTATAAATTTTCATAAATTGAGCTTTAACAAACGAGCCAAGCTTTAACAACTTAGAGCTACTCATGAAAAATACGAGCTACTCACAGGTTAGACGAGCTAAATATATCCTTGTTCAAGCTCGGCTCGTTTTTTTTGTCGAGCTTAATATTGAGCTCAAGCTCAGCTCATTTATTATACGAACAAGAGCCGAACGAGTTAGAATCGAGCCGAATACGAGTCGAACACGAGTTGTATCGAGCCTATTTACAGCCCTAGAGTCAAACCCTCAAACTAAATGCAAAAGTTCTCCATAGATCATGTCATATTTATGAGAATATTAAACTAATTTCAGAATATCATGTGTTTGTGGTTAGGGACAACTTGATTGGTTTATAATTTTATATGGCTTTATTTTTATAGTAGTTAGTCTATTTTTCTCATTTTTTCCCTCTCTATAATCGATATATACATGTATTGTTATTGTAGTGATCAAAACCACAAAAACTTCATAATTTCAGAGCACACAATAAGGCCACGTTTGGTTCGCGGAAAAGTAAGCATCATGAAAAAAAAACTTGTTAACATCAGCCAAACCCCAAAGGAATGACTTTACCTCCTTATTTCCTTGCATTTATTACTCATAACATATTATTTTATTACATTATTTACAAATTTTTTAACAACTTTCTTAATAACTTTTCTTACGTTACCAAACATCGAAATGAAAAGTTGTTGGAAAATTTCATTTCCCTTCCTATAGAAAAAACAAAGAATTATTTTTATAACCACTGCAAGTGGCCTAGTGGTTATTGCCTAGTTGGGTGTGCTCCCCAACCTAGGTTCGAACCCCGAAGCTGTCAAAGTGGTCAGGCACTGTGCTGCAATGCACAGTTGGAGCATTTCACATGCGCCGAAGGGGTTTATCTTGGGCCTAGGAAGCCTTTGGGTTCCTCTTGACAAAGTCAAAAAAAAAAAAAAAAAATTATTTTTATTTCCGTGAACCAAACCAGACCTAAGTATTTTATATTTCAATGCATGCATTAAGTCACAATTAATTGAAGATGCATTATAGAACTCCTCCACATGCATGCAGATATCAAAATCAAAGATAACGTAATCCTCATTAATTTTGAGTTTGTTTGATTATAACGTACAGGCAGGCATGTGCCTTCTATTCTAGACTTTTGGTTGGTTTAGCTTTATCATCAACCCACAAAATTATAGATTGCGCGGTAAATGACAAGCGCGTGCTTATCCTGACATTGCTTGAAAATGTGTACACAAACAAACTCACTATCATATCGTCTTAGGATTTCAACACACTAGCACGTATGTTTAATTACACACATTAATGTTCCAATTTATTGTTACGACCTAACACCAATTGATAGGTAGTGTAGGGTTATCACATCATATCTAATCATCTAGCGAATCAGAGTATGCGATATGGTTGTTATGTATACATTGGCCAGAGATTTGGCTTCATCACGGCAAATAACCAGAAAATCAATGATCTATACAGTTTTATATTATTATTTAAGAGAAGAGATTATCCGCTTACATTGAAAATTTTAACAAAAGTGACCTTTATGTATGTACATATAATTTTTAACTAATGTTCAACAAATAATTGATAATATTATAATTGAGGATGCTACTTATATATATATATATAAATCTATTAATAACAATTAGATTGAAGGGGTAAAGAGACCAAACAACAAAACAATGAAAAATAAATTAAACAACACCACTCTTACTCCCATTTGTGCGAAGAATTTTATTTATATCTAGGGTTTTGCAGTTATTTATTTAGCATGCCACCATTTGAGCTCTCGTGTTCAAGGTTTCAAACATCATCTCCTTCTTTAATTGCACTTATCATTTAGCATGTTACTTGCTATTTTAGATCGTGGTCACATGCAAAATCGTCTGCATTCATGTGTCTGATCAGAAGATCATGACTAGGTTAAGTAGAATGTTGTTTATATACTAAATTGATTATTTATTCAATTGTGCTAGATTATATTTAGTGTTTTAAAAGCGGTTGTCTAGGCAGGGCTTGTGCATGCCGAGTTTTAAAAAAATGTTTAATTTTTTTATATCAAATTCTTAAAAACTAACTTTTGATTTGTAAGTACTCATTATACACTTAACTTGTTTTTTTATGTTTTCAATCAATTATCGCTAATTATAGTTTTTATTTTAATTAAACACTTATTTATATGTTATAATATAATTAAAATATAAAAAATATCCGCCAAGACGCCCGCCTAATTCCCACCTAAACAATTAGGTGGTAGGGCTACATCCTAGCTACTTTTAGAGTGTTGCTTATATTTAATTTAAATTTAATAATGAAGAGTAATGAAACGAATGCACTACAAGAGAAAACCCCTTTAGAGACAAAAGTATAGGAGACAAAGCAAATTTGCGTCACTAATTCTTGTTATCAGTGTCAAAAAAAATTATTTTGTCACCTAAAAGTTGTCATCCTTGCTTACATGTGCGACATGCTTGAGAGACAAAATAATAAAAATAGGTGACACACCACTTTTGTCACTGAATATTGGGCGGTCAAGAGCGGGGTATTTTCCCTTGTGAAAGAAAAAAAAAGAGGTAAAAATTTTGGAAAAGCATTGGCGGAAAAATTAAAACTAATTCAGCGGGACTTGAAATAGATCAAAACCTCCTTCAACGGCGTAGTTTAAGGAAAAGTAGGGTAAGATGTGAATAAGGGTTCATTCCCCAGTTGACACATTCACGATCTCCCTTTCCCACAGCACGACCTTCACACACGAACTTGCAACCACCGACTCTGACCTCCACCTCCGTATCATCTCCTCTGTCCTTTCTGTACCATCCAGCAGACAGTCCCAAATCAAGTATTTTAGGGTAAACGATTTCAGGGCTTTTTGTTGTTTACTTTTACTTTTTTCATTTTTGAGGCATAATCTTAATGCTGGGTACTTTCAGTTTGTTAAATTAAACGGGTAATTTTACTTTGATCCACAGTATTGTAGGTGCTGGTAAACCCTAAGCGTTACAGTTTTTGGACCTCTGTTCGTTGCTGCTCTTATATTGGGTGAAAAACGATTAAATATATTTAAAACCTGACATGCCAATTTACATTGTGTTATGATTTTAATTCTGCAAAAAATTTATGATCTAATATAAATTTTGGTTTTACCTTTTTTTTACAGGAATAACGATGATTACAAAGAGACAAGTGGGATTCCTCATGAGGTTTGTGTTTTATATGTTTGTGTTTGTGAGTCTTTTACTTTTGGAATGGATTTTGGATCGATGTTTAGTTATTGAATTAGATCAGCATCACCCTATAGTCTAGATGTGATTTTTTGGCTTCACGAAGTCCTGATGTGTTTGATTCTTGGTTTATTAGCTTTTTCAAATTATGATTTTGGGATTAGTTTGATTGGATGGCCATGAACTATAAAGGATGATTGAATTGGTTCACTTCTGCCAATGCACTTTTATGTTCATAATGGTTTCCTTGGTCATTGAAATCGAGAGCCAGAGTCACCGTGAACGAATTCAAGAGCCAAATAAGTCCAGAAAAACTTCTCTCTTTCAAGTGGAAAGGTATGTGTGGCTTACCTGTTGATAACAAGTCTTGATTTTCTTGGTATAGAATAGGAATACTTATCAGAGATGCATCAGTATATCTTGTTATTTAGTATGTCATCAAGATCAACTTATTTGTTCTTCAAAATATATTATGAAGCTAATGTCCACTTACATTCTCTTAGCATCTCTTGAGTTCTATGCTTTTTGTAATGGTTTAGGAGTTGTGTGATGGTATTGGAGGAGTAGCTACTGTTTAGTTTGAAAGTATACTTGATGATAAGATCCCTTAAGGTTAACCCTGCGATGTGGTATTTCTCAAGTATAAATAATGTATCTTGCTAATGTATTATTTCATTTGTAACCTTCTGTGTATAATTTTTATCTATATCTACTTAAAATGTTGTGAACTCCTTTATGTTTTTAACTTGTTATAGGCTGGTGGTAGTGTGGTTTCAAATAGACAACTATAGGGTGGCCTTGAAGTTTCTAGGGTCTTTGACGAAAGCCAATTTAAAGAGATTATTTTCTCTTCTTTTAGATGCCTTTGCCTTGCTATTGGCAATAAACCTTATTGATAACATAAGTGCAAGTGAAAATGAAACATTTTCGCCTTGAGGTTTGCAATGCATATTTGCCTCTTTTGAGTATCTCTTGTCTATTGAAACTTATTCGTGTGCATTTTCACTTAGTATTATATTTGAGTTCTTGGTGTTCATTAGGTTCTCAATCCTGTCATTCACCATGCTACAGAGCGTGCCAACATATCTAATTTTATGGTGTTCTTTACCTATTTAAGACTTCAAGAACTTGGACTTGTCAGTGCTTCAACATTGCCGAAGTGGAGATACAACAGGGGAATGATATCTCTCCTGCGTTTGTCTATGATACAAGGCTTTTCAAGCTTCGATTAGAACGAAAGACTAGTCTCTTAAATGAAGAATTAAATGAATTGTAATCAAAAGTGGTAAATTATTCAGACCATATTTATGTCCAAATAATTGTGTGTCGAATAGATTTGTTACTTGGTTTTTGATACTTTCTTGTAACTTACCGCTAGCACCTATACTTAGTCCACCTAATTTTTTGCATTCCAAATGTTTATGTTGATGAGATAGCTAGAAGTTCCTGTCCCTATGCAAGTAGATATCTTGACAAATGAGGTTGAGATCGACGTAATGAAGAGCAGAATCATTCACTGTTTGGGCGATGGTGATATGCATCGGGAACTCGGGAAACAGATGAGGAAGAACATGAAGATGAGAATGTAGATTATGTATTAGGAGCTGTTGTTTTTCTATATGCCACATTAGTATCATTTTCGTCTTAGTTAAAGAATACTTTGAAGCTGGATAAGAGTTGATTAATGCTACATTGTTATTCTTTTATTGGAATTAAAGTGAGTGTTTCAATCTGACTATTAGTTCATTTCAAGATTGTTTATTATATCAAATAAAGTGATATATATAAAGAATCAGTAGTATTATCTATTAATTAAATATAAGAAACTAAATGGAATAAAAAAATTTCTTGGCTCCAAATATGGGTGACGAATTCTGTTTGTCACCCTTAATCTAGTTACCCGCCATTTGGAATTTCCCGGCAACTGTGAAAGATTTTTGGTGACAAAATGCAGGAGTATAGGGGACAAAATGGATTTTGTCACCCTTATGATTGGGTGACAAAATTTACCTGTTGTCACTGATGAGAATCTGTCACGCAGTTTTAGAGACAAAATCATTTCGTCGCCCATATTGGACAGTGACAAAATTGTATGAATTGGTGACAAAACAGTTTTGTCTCTAAAGGGGTTTTCCCTTGTAGTGATGATTCCTATTAATACTTTTTCAACTCTATATATTGTCATTATTGTGTGCCGGTGAAATAGAAATTTAGACGTCGGACAGCCATAATCTAGACAATCGACTCTTCTAGATTAGGTTAAGTTGGTACGTTCTTCGAACCTCTGTGGCTATCTGAAAAGTGAAAACTAATAATTTGTGCCACAAGTCGCAAATGAAGAAAAACTTCTGTGGAAGAAGTGATGGGCATCTTTGTACGTAGCGTTGAGAAGGAAATTTAAAGCTGCTGGATTTGAAACCGACCACTAAATTGAAATGTATAAGTTCGCAATCATGTATTATTTGGCTTCGATCGACATTTATCGATGCCATGCCACAGTTATCCATTGCGTCATTGTATTGCAATTGGCCAATAGAGCATGTCAACGACGCGTCACCTATACATCGTATAAGATTTTATATCAGGGGTGATTTCATTTGATGCTCAACTATTATAGCATGTTCAATGGTAGTGTCTTTATTTTAGCTCGTTTGATACAATTAAGAAAAATACTTAGATAAACGCTTCTTGGATAAAATTTAGGAAATGTTAAAAAAAAAATCAGTTAAGGTGAAATTATAAAAACTGTACCAACTATGCTCTTAAAATACTACGCTCATAAAATAGCTAGGGAAATCACTAAGAGCTACTAAAGTTGATAAGAATGACAGTGAATTGCATCATGTTGGTTATTTGGAATAAACAACACAGTGGAAGTCACATGTTGATGAAAAATATGAAGCACCATTGTAGATGATCTTACATTAAAATTTGGGGAGTGAAATTCACACTTCACATTTTACAATCCGCACTTCATGTTTTCTTTTTTAGTAACCAAAATTTTTGTATTTAGTAACTTAAATTGTGACTTTTTATAAGAACTTCAACCCAAAAAGGAAGGAGTGTGGATTTCATTCTCCTAAAATTTAACATTGATATTTCAAAAAAAAAAAAAAAAAATTTACCCTTGATATTTATAGAGCAATTTTAATTCCATTTATTTAGACTCCTCATTTTACAATCCATACTTAATGTTTCATTTTTTTGTAACTTAAACTCTGTCCTTATTAATTTAAATTTTGTCATTTAATAAGAATTTTAGCAACAAAAAATAAAATAAAATGAAAGAACGATTGTGGATTACAAATTAGAGAGTGTGAATTTCATTCTCCTCTACTCATTGTAACAAATATTAGGTTTGTTGTACTAGCTCCAACTTAGACCACACAAGGTTGTGGTTGTTGTCTTGTCGTCTCGACATAGGCTACAAACCTGAGCCCGCACTCCTAAACTGGCCATGGCTAATGATGTAGTGGCGCTCTTCATCTTCTTGGAGTAAAGGAATTCATGGTGGCTTGGGGGCAGTGGTTTTAGCTTGGGGATCTGATGATGATGGTATTGAGATTCAGCGGCGCCATATGTCTTCTAAAGAGGGGAAAAAAAAAAAAAAGAGATCTATGAAGGAGAGTACTTGTGATTTGCTTTTTTGTTTTCTTTTTGTTGTTCTTCTTTTAGTTTTGTAATTTTCGTTCTAGGAAAACAACACATAAAGCTGACTATAGTACATGAGCATTCCTTCTCTATTGAAAAGAAAAATCCCAAAAAGTCGTTTGAATTGTTAATGCAATAATAGCAGCATAGCGATGAAGTATTCAAGTTTCGTGTCGTCTTTTGTTGTCTTGCCAATTGGTATGTCACTTCAGCTGTTTCACAACTAATTGATATGAAAAGATCTATCATTTTTATGTATGAGAGTACTAATTGATATGAAAAGAAATCTCTATTTTTATGTATGAGAGTTCCAAATACAACTATAATGCCAAACCTCGCTGGTCAATCTGTCCCTCACGATATCACATCAACGATCTAGTACGTGTTGAAAAGAACTACACCTGCGGCTCTTATCGATCATTTCCCTTCACTAGTCGCGAGGTGAGGATGACTTGAGCGTATACGTTTTCACTTGAGTGCTGAGCCATAACTCAGTTGGAACTTAAAACACTAGTTTTTTGTGCTTGATGAAGGCGTTTTTTTTTTATTATTTAAAAAAAAAAATTAAACACTTTGTTGGCAGTTTGCTGGATAAGTGATCATTTTTGATGTCTCATGGTGTACCGGAGATGTTGTAGCTCCTGTTTTTTCCTGTATTGACGATGATAAATTCAGGGCCGTAGACTTTGTTGTTTAGTTATAAATAGACCTTATGACTATAGATTGTAATGCTTCGCTACTTATAATTTTGTTTTCTGATTTAATGAAATGAAATCTCACTATTGTGATAAAAAAAAAAAATAAAAAAAAAAATAATAATAATAAAAACCATAATGCTTTAAACGTGGTTGCATTGGAATCCACCAGCAATTAAAGACACTTGTAGACAGTACTACCTCTTTCTATTGATGTGGCGCACTGATTTCCACTGATTTGGAACAAAATACAAAAATCGCACACAGACGGCCCTTAATTAACCGTAAAAAAGATGACTCTGTTGTGGTAAATAGATCAGGGTATTTCATACTCGTCACAAAACATGATAAACCACGTCGTCAGAAGAAGAAGAATCCTCTCTCGTCCAATCATTGTTCCCTAGCTCTTCTAAGTAGTTCTGCAAATGTATTGCTATATAAGTAGCTGCTTTCTGTATGTATTGTTCAGTAAAAATGAACAAACTGCATTTTGGCAAATGTTTGAATAGTTTGTAGACGATTACATTGATCCGTAACACAAAGCTTTGGAAATTTTCACAACCAATGCTTGAAGTAAATATAGCATATATGCATCACAAGTTGGCATACCACCGAGGTTTGAGATATAAGGGTTCTCGTTTCTCTCAGATGTGTTTTGCTTCGACAACTTTTGTTTGATTGAGGTTGAGGAGAAGTGGATAGAAATTGAAGGCAACCAAATTGCTCCATCACGTATGAGGGAGATGGGGAATTCACTCTGCTAACTTTCATATGTCGTTAATGGTTAAACGAAGTAAAATTAAATGCTAGGGTGCCAAGAAACCCTAGCATTGCTCTTCACCTCTCGAGAGTAGTATATAAATTGGGAAAGAAAAAAAAAAGAGACTAAAACGACTTGAAACACCTCACTTATAATTGTGGGGTTATTTGTGTGCAGGAAACACACATAATCATAATATTTGATACTTCACAACCTTATGTCATCATCAGTTATTATATTAAATTATATCTTTAATGAAGTTATCTTATATGCAATACCAACTCGGTGTTTAATTTTTAACTGAAAAGAAGGTATTTTTCAACTTCTTATTACATTCGGTATATATGTGTTCTTTTAGCTAGCCGGTATGTCTCTGTAATCGGTTCAAATAGGGTACCTTAAACTTAAGGAGTGCAATTTTGTTTCATGCCTTCACGTTTAGGTTTTGAATGAGCTATATTGATGATGAACAGTTCGGCCAAAAAAACAAAACACAGACATAAAGTCAGATGCCAGATGGTCAATAGTAGTCATGGAATCAATAAGATACAAACAAACCACCAAGGCTCAGCCAACAGCTTCAAAACACTGAAAAAGGCAAAGCCAAGTGAAGCCAAGACAAGTCATTTCAACCATTTCAACCGAAAGTAACTGTCTCTAACCAAAAGTGCAACTTCCCAAAAAAAATATTAAAGTGTATATATAAATATTATCTATACTAAAAGTTATTTTACCATAAAAACAGTAACCACTCAATTTAAAAGTGAAATCCTATATAAAAATTGATTAACTATTTGATTATCACCATTATCATTTTAACTTTATTCAAAATTTGATCAAAACGCGGGAACTTGGTCCAGTAGGAATTTGGACGAAATTTATGCACAATGTACATAATCTGATTAAATTCTATAGTTTTTTTTTTCTTTTCTTTTCAAAAAAAAAAATTTGAAGGCACCAAATTACTAATTTTTCGTATTATACAGGAATAAATCTCGTACTTATTTTTTTTTATAAAATACTTCCGTACTTCGTATTTTTAAAAAGGACTCGTTAAATTTCCCGTACTTTTGACGTCAAAAGTATTATACACAATTTTTTTTTTTTTTTTCATATTTGACACATATTATTGAACAAAAATTAATATTTTAAAATTAAAAATTAATTAATTAAAAATATTTTGCCAAACTTTTCAACGACTATTTCATAAAATGTCCGAATAATACACGTACATATTTTTCACGTAGGATTAAATTCAGTTTATCCCCTGAGGTTTGACTGTTTGAGGGTAACTTCATGTTAGTCTATGTGCTCTCAATTTAATCAGAAACACATCTGAGCTTTCCAATTTCAGTCAGTCGTGACCAATTGCGCGCTCAGGCTCCGTCCAAATTGAACGTTAACTCCGACAACGGAGCCCACTTTAGGGACTAAAATGGTCATTTCTGGACAAAAAAAAGGCAAAAAAAAAAAACATTCTTCTTCTTCCTCCAATCTCCAAACCTTCCTCAACATCGCAAAACCCAATCCCAGATAACCCATTACCGCCCAACCAAAACTCACCTCATACGTGTTTCACAACACACACCCATCACTTGTCCTGACAAAAACCACCAGCCAAATTTGACTCCTCACATACACCCATCATAGATAACCAAAACACAAAACACAACCCGAACATGAAGTATATCAAACTGATCGTCTTCAACAGACTACTCGTCTCTCCTTCTCTCTTCTTCAGTTTTCAGTCCTCAGTGAGTGAAGAAGAAGAATTCAGCACTGATCGAATCGATTATGAGATAGCAAGACGAGGCCGAGGCAAACAAATATGTTAAGAAGATGAGCAGCACTGCACCAGTCCACTATGGGAGTTGGCCATGCCCGAAGTCGTTACCTTAACCGTAAGGGGGGGGGGGGGGGGGGGTGCCGAAGGTAGGGCTAGTGACTAGAGTGAAGTTGTAACAAGGTAGTTGTACGCCTGGGAAACTGTTTCTTATCACAAGCGAAACCGACGACTTTCTCAACCAATTACGCCTGATTCTGTCGGTGATCCCCCAATGGTGACGTCTTCCGCTCGATCGAGCTGCATTCCGAGGCCAGAGGAGAATTCGAAGACTCCAAGCACGACCGTCACAACCCGGTCCTCAATCGGAAACCCAAACACCACAAGCTCCTCGTCGCGGGAGAAGTAGAAGAAGACCCAGGCGGCAGAGGCGATCAAGAAGACGATGATGGAGACCGGGTGGTAGATGAGGTTGAGGAAGAGCACGACCAAGAGAACCATAGTCGGACCAGAAATGGGTCAAGTTCTGTAAGAGTCGGGTCGAGGAGTCGGAGAGGTTTGAAGGGAGGCTGAGGGCGGTCAGGTCGTCGAATTCGAACCACGGCCGGTGCGGCCATCGTCAATTGGTCGGCTTCCTTAAACCGAGTCATGATTCTGGTGGACATTGTGAAATGGGTGATTCCAAAGATTTGATTTTGGGGTGAGGAATGTGAAAATTGAGAAGAAATAAGAGATGGGTCTTTGGTTTCTATGTCACTACTATGAGAAGAAGAAGAACATCAGAAGAAGAAGAAGAGCTGACAAAGAGAGAGGAACGAAGGAGGGGGAGGTTGTGGGTTTTTTGTTTTCATGAAATGACCATTTTAGCCCCTAAAGTGGGCTCCATTGTAAGAGTTAACGTCTAATTTGGACGGAGCCTGAGCAATTGGTCATGGCTGACTGAAATTGGAAAGCTTAGGGGTGTTTCTAATTAAATTGAGAGCACATGGACTAACATGAAGTTACTCCCAAACCTCAGGGGGTAAATTGAAGTTAATCCTTTCACGTATTATACACATCCTGTATTTTACAAGCTATGGAAGGCACTATGTCTTTCTCCTTTTAGTTAGACCTGACAAAACACTGTGTCCTGTTGTGTTTGTGTCGTATTAAGTTCGTTTCGTATATTTATCGTGGAACACGATAATAAACTGTTAAGTTAACGTGTTAAGGATGCTAAAACAAAAACCGAACCATTAAATTTCGTATTAACTATTAAAACCCGTTAACAAAACAACTAAATGTTTACTTATAACATCTTGTAAACTTAGAGTAATATAAGAAGCAAACACAGATCTTATACAGCCGAGGTGGATTTTTCTTTTTGAATGTTGAGAGTTAATGTTGTTGCCGTGAAAATTGAGAAAGAGATTCTGATGAATTAGACAGATGCATTAGGAATTTTAATGCATATTAGACAAAGAAACTCAAATTTACAAAAATACCCTTATGTTAATTGTTTTTATTGTGTTAACGGTTTAACAATAAACCGGACCATCACTCCTCGCTCCACTCAATCACTCTGAACACGTTGTATTTCTGGGTGAAGATCTCCAACATCCCTCCTGCGTGCGAGGTCAAGGAAACCATCATCAATGTCGCCGCGATAGCTGGCAGATTTCTGGAATTTGATCGTAAGTTATTTGATGCAACAGGTACAATTCGTGTTCATGTAGCCCATGATCACAAAACCCTTCTTCCTCAAGAAAACTATCAAGCTAGCGCCAGGGGTGATAGAGGAAATTACCTTCTTCTATGAAAACCTAATTGGAAGATGTCGCAAATGTAATCTTATTTTCCATGAAGCCGGAACCTGCTTGGTAACTACTCCTCCCAAGGCTAAACCGATTGCAGTTTCTCCCAAGCACCTGAATCTGGTGAACTCTTTCCCTGGCTTTAAGGAGCCACTGTTCACAGATGGTCTATTTAAATTTCAAGGTACCCAAGTGCAGGTTCTCCCAGTAGCAAGAAACCTGTTTGGTAACCTGGAACGTTCGAAAGGTCGTAAACCTATTGTCATTAAGCAATCACATCTACGGCCGAGTATGCAGAGTGAGGAAGAACATGAGGACCAAGCTCTGGCCTTAGTCCCCATCGAGACAGGCAAGCATAATGAAAAGAGAGGCAGACCTTCATCTCCTTTCACTTCTCCAAAGAAACTCAAGTTCTTTCTTGAGAATATGCAGGGCAAACATGCAAGCGATATTGATGCAAAGAAAATCAAAATGCCTGAATTCCCATCAAAGTTTACTGCTAAGTCCTTAGGTCTCATTGAAACCCCGGGAGGAATGTTGGTTCCTAAAGAAGTGATGATGCCAATTACGGCCTTGCCACATGACGATGCAAAGAAGGAGCAAAGTAGTAAGAAGAAGAGGGGCAGACCTCTTGGAGCCAAGAACAAAAATCCATCAAAAGCATCAACCGCAAAGAAGTTTCCTGCTGAAGAAGTTCTGAGTGTCTTGTACTCGAAGAAATCTCCTAGCCCTAATACCAAGGGCAAAGGAAAAATTTAGTTTTTAGTTGAACTATGCCTATGTCTATGTCCTAGTGTTATCATAGATAATAGGCTTGCTTTAATAAGTGAGCAACGGATGTCAAATGAATGGTCTAGTTCTATGTACCATGTGTTACCTCCACAACCTCTTGCCTATCCTTGAGTGGTAGTGGAGGGGTATGTAATGGTCATTCTGGCTTGAGTTTAGTAATACAATCATTAATGGATTGATTCAAAAATAAACCGGACCATTAAAATTCATGTTCTTATCGTGGTGACCTTATATGGAACCAAACCAATAAACATCAAACCAAATCCTTATAATTTCATTCGTGTTCATGTCGTGTTATCGTATCATGTGTAATTTGCCAGATCTACTTTTAGTGTGAAATATCAGTTTTAAGGCCATCTTTAGTAATGGAGGGCTATATTGAGTCCGAGGCTAAATTTTAGCCCTCAAAATATAATTGTTTAATAAATGGTCTCCAACAACACAGGGTCAAAGTTTAGCCATTTTCAATATTTTATTATTGTTTGATTAATTTTCTCAAATTTATGATCTCATTAGTTGTTTGTTTGTTTGTTTTTTTTTTTTGAGAATGTTAGTTGTTATTATTCTAAAATAGATTATTTTTTGAGATGTATATATTTTTTCTAACGTGTAGAGGAAAATGAGATTTTAAAAAATTTACTATTTTGTTAAAAAAACAAAAAAAAACCAACTAGATGTTGCCAAGCAACGGTTAGATAATCCTAGCCATTCATTTGGAATATAACTAGTGTTGTTTAATTAAACACCATTGATTTTCAATTGACCAATAGAGATGACTTTGAATCGTCAATTAAACAGTAGTAGGTTATCACTTGTCCATCTGTGGTCCCTTTAAATTTGGGTTGGATTAGCTTTGACCCTCTTCTAAGTCCTTTGGCCGTTTTATGGTCCTTTAGCCCTCTTCTTGATTGTTGTTGGAGATCAAAAAAGAGTTGCAATTTAGGAAATGATCATTTGAACTCATCTGTTGGAGATGACCTATAAATTTTACTTGTTGAATGGTTTAATATTTTAGATAACCAAAAAATTCAAAAGTATGAAAACTTCTACGTTACATTAATTCACTAATACATCAAAATAGACTAATTTGATACAAAAGTAAAATTTATTTTATGTATCTATATATTAAATATACCGCAGATGAACCTCTAAAATAATTAAAAAAGAAAAATCCAAAATATAAACATTTAGATTCTCTTTAGAGAATCTTAGGAAAATTAAAGTTAAAAAGTAACTACATCTGCATAAAAAATATCCATTTTTTTTGTTTTGGTAAAAGTATAAAACATGGATTAGAGAGTGAATTTACTACTGACCCGAAACTTACACAGCCTATGGGGGAATATGATATTAGGAATTAAGCATTTGATAGTAGAAAGTGACAGCTTGAGGACCCCCCGACCACCTTGTCTCATCTCCCACTGCCCATGTCCTGTCCCTTAGAACATGGAGGAAATTATGGCAGTTTTTCCTACCCTCTCCTTATAAGGCTAGAACCTCTCATATTTCTCTCCTCTCTGAGAGATACATATTCTAAATTCCCAACCATAACAATCAGAAAAGACCATCCTAACTACAAAAGCTCTCAGATTACATATATATATCAAACACTTCGCAGACCTTGTTGAAGCAACCCCTAGTTGGAAACCCACTTTCTGCAACATCATTACGACGATCAAACCCAACTAGGAAAAAAGAACACCACCTTTCTTGATTCTCTGCAAATATTGGAATAAAAGAAGGAAGAAAGACCAGAAACATGGAGATTGAGATGGTCAAGTGCGAGTGTTGTGGACTAAAAGAGGATTGCACGCAAGACTACATCACTCAAGTGAAAGCGAAATTCGACGGCAAATGGCTCTGTGGGTTGTGCTCGGAAGCAGTAAGAGACGAGGTTAGCAAAGGCAAGAAGCCATTCGGCATGGAAGAAGCTGTGAGAGCTCACATGTCATTTTGTGCAAAATTCAAATCCAACCCTGCAGTTCGAGTTGCAGATGGGATGAGGCAGATGCTTAGAAGAAGGTCAGACATGTCCTCATCATCGTCATCTTCGTCTTCATCGAAGAAGTATACAAGATCATCAAGCACATCCCAAGTGGGTGATTCGTCTTCTTTCTCATTGTACTAATTCAGACAGAGTTGGCCGGCAGGGCATGTTAGTTTCTTGGTTGAAATAATATATTAAGGTAGTGTTTCTTGTACAGGGGATGTTTTTCCTTTATTATGATCCATTTCATCATGATGGGTATGATGTTGCTCTGCTTTTCTTGGCTCCAAAGACAAACAAAAGTCCAGGGTAAATCTTAAATTCTACCTTAAAGTGTTAAAAATATGAGGAGAAAGAAAAACCATCTTCCCTTTGTTTTTTTTTCCTGATAAAGTAAAGGAATTAAAGAAATTAAAAAGTAATTTCCACTCTCGTTCCTCCCAATAAAGCCATGGCAAGCAAGTCTTTGTGAATTAATTCTAATGAGAAGAAAATAGAAGGAGTTCAGAGACCGTCTTGACCCGATTCTAGACGCTCAATTTTTTTAAACCTGCTCCCACTTCAAGTTTAAAGACACATGCACATTCTATTCCATTCCATTGTATTAGACTATTAGTACGTCGTGAGGAATTTGTAGTTACTAAAGGGCTTGAAGACCAAAAAGTAACGAGGTGCTTCAAAAATTTCAATGCATAATTTCACAAAATATATGAAAGTTTGTTGTACGTACTTAATTTCCTATATATTAGTATTCTTTTAGTCAATTAGCTACTTATTTGGTAAACTTTGACTAATCACTAAAAATTAAATTAACTCGGATTTTCAAGATCTTGTTGATCAATACGGACCAGAACAACAAACTACTAGTTACTTCCAATCAAACGAGCTTGATTGTGTTTGACATATTATAACTTCTTAATCGATGCCCAAGACATGTTTTACCCTTCTATCTGGTTCGCATTGATTGAGGAATAACTCGTGGAAGAATATATCTTGGTCTTCATTTTCATTAGTAAATTAACTGCAATTATTTTGGCCTTCATTTTCATTAAATTAACTGCAATTATTAGGGGTCAACTTCCCACTCCCCTAGAATGGACTAGTTATATATTAACTAGTCAGAAACATTACTCCATTCCACAATCCTCAATATATATATATATATATATATATATATATATATATATATATATATATATATATATATATATATATATATATATTTATATATATTTGGCAAACAATCCTCAATATATTTGACCTAACATATGACTTTTTCCACTAATCAGTGGTTGAGGAACGAGTTTCAATAATCTTACAAAAACTAATGTTGGTCCAATGATAAGACAGATGGAGCACATTAGATCAAACTTCGATTCCCTTCAAGATTGAGCTACCAAAAGCTCTGTATTACCTATAATAATTAAGCTAAACATCACACACATATGAACAAGATTTATGTAACAGTACTACACTGATTACGAGGACCAACAGAACAGATATAGGAGTGGGAGAACGAATATTTGTATTAATCAATTTTTGTGCGTCGTGAGCTACTAATAATTGTTGATCGAGTGTAATCTACTTGTCGGATTAATCAGACAAAAGGTTTTTAGTTCTCCACATGCGTCCGGAAAAGTAGGTACATAGGACCAAATTAGGAGAACTCATACGAAATATTCCAACTTAATGTACATTCTCATGAAACTCTAATAATAGCTAGCTCCACAAACACCCTCTAGATAGAGATCGATGAGTAGTGCTGATGTGGCATTAGGTTTTGTGCATCATGTGATCCGGTAGTCTGGTACCTTGCTTATTCATTTTTGGTCCAATAGTATTGGTTTTGAGCTGATCGAACATGCCAGGTCTGACCTCAATTGTCAGTGCATCCCTCCTATGCAGCATCAATGTCATGAATCTGATATCATCAAAGAAATAATGCGTACACAGTTTAGAGTTTAGAGTGGTATATATTTCCTTGTTGCAACCACAAATCCTCAGATACTTGCTTATATTCATGGTATTTGGATTGTGTGGCATCTAAGGTTTACAATTTTGATTTTAATGAAAATTCTGATAGTTTGAATTTATGAAAATTTAGATGGAAATTTTGAGTGTCAATTAAGATTTTAATTTTATGTCAGTCAAATAATGACATGCTCCTGCGCATCAACAATGTCATGAATCTAATTTCTATCTTGTGTGGCATTCATCAAATAAACAATGCGTACATAGTTTAGAGTTGTATATATTTCGTAGTCGCAACTACAAATCCTTAGATACTTATATTCATCGCATATGGCATGGGGTGGGTGGCATCTAAGGTTTACAATTTAGATTTTAATGAAAATTCTGATAGTTTGAATGAGAAGTTTTAAATACACACCCTTAATTACTCAATACACCTACCATTTAATTTCTCAATCTAATATTTTACAAAATACACAACCCAAATTATCTAAAATATCCTTAAACGAAAAAACCATGAAATATACTATTATTTAACTACATTAAGGCTACTATCTAATTTGATTAATATATATAATTGACCATATTAATTATTTGTGTTAGTTATTAGAAATCCATAAGGATTCATTATTGTTCCCTTCAAATAGATCCTTAGAAATAGATTTTGTATTATTTGAGTTCTCATCCACCAAACAACCTATTGATCAAGTATAAAATTTTGAGTCGAACATTCAACCAAAACTGTATTAGTAGTTTTCTCCACAATGTCGGAACTACGAAATTGTCATTATTGGATGGTCAAACAAATTAACAATTACAAAGTTTTATACCTGTGATGTTTTATGTTAGATAATAAATTGACTAATTATAACTTTCAGAAGAAAAAAATTAGACTAAAAAGTGGGAATAAAGCGATATGTTTTAAAAATAATTAATGCAATTGATTTCGAAATTCTAAATTATATGGTCTCTCACCCCATTTAATTACGATTTATTTAAGGAAAAATTAAATTAGATGGTTTCTAACTTTATTCTTATTTTAAATGAGGATGCCATGTATAGAAATTTATGTGTTTATAATTATAGAATAATATATGGAATATATGATTATTATTATTTTTCTTCTAATAGATAGATGTCTATTTTAGTCATTTTACCTACCTATAAAATCTGATTTGAAATGTAAAATAATAGGGATGTGTATTAAGTAGTTTGAAGTGTGTATTTAAAATTTCTCAGTTTGAATTTATGAAAAAAATTTCGATAGAAATTTTGAGTGTTAATTAAAATTTTAATTTTATGTCAGTCAAATAATGACCCACTCATTGTAGTTGACAAAAGAGTTATTATCTAAGCAATTCAACATTTTTAAAAACAACGAAGTTAATCCAAAACTACCATACACACCCACGGTTAAGGTCAGATGACATTGGATCTGCAGATACATCTCAAACCAAGGACCAACGAACTCTTTTTGGAAAGAGAAGGAATTGTAACAAAATAAAAATTAAATTTGAAAAGTAAAACCCAAATCTAGGTTACACGACCTAGTCCCAGGCCCACTTGCAAATTTAAAATTAGGCCCATGAGCAAATGATTCAAGCCCATCCCTCAAGAACAAGCCCAGTGCATCCTGCAGCTTCCACCATGCAACAACCACTGTCAGAAACCCTACCATTGCCTCACCATCAGTGCTTAGGAAATTAGCCGCCTCCGGCAGAACCCTTCAACTCAGCCCTCGCCACCAGTCCTCAATCCCAACAGCCACACTGCCATCCACGTACACCACCCAGCAACGATCCATTGCAAGCTGCCAAATCTCTATCTAGCAACCTCGCATCCGTCCACAGCAAGCTATCCGGCAAACCTAATAACTGGAACCACCCGTAGACCACCATAATTGCTCCCCTTGGGCCACACTAGCCATAATGCCCGATCCCATGACACCTCTCCTCCGCGTTCCACCACCTGCGCACTCGGATGCCCAAGGGCCTTCACAGTTCACACAGCCAGATAGTAGGGATATACTTAGGAGAAGGGATGCCAATAAAAGGAATCGGAACCAAGTACAAACACAGGCAGACGAAGGAGAATCTCAGCACCATTAGCCTCAAGGTAACCAGAAAAGGAGAAGACCCCATCTTTGCGCATGTCAAAATTCCAGCGCCGCCGCCAAGAAACTTTAGCCAGATCCTCATCCGCTCTGGAACCGTTTTTTTTTTTTTTTATAATTTTTTTTAAGGTTATAGAACTCTCAATTTTCTCCTATATATACATCAAATCGTAAGTGTACCCCTTTTTATTTCCAAAATATGAGCTCTTGTAGATTTATGGATCAAAATACCAGATAGCTCTATGATCTGATTCTAAAGCTCATTAGCTAAGTTTTGAGAAACAACATATTGTTCATGTTGAAGTTGCACGCCTCTAACTCTCTGCATTACCATCTTTGCGCATGACAGATAGCTCGTAATTAGAACACATTACCTCTTGCGTAGCCCCGCAATAGTGCAACAAATATTTCCTCTCTTTCATATGTGATTTTAATCAAATGAGAAAATAAAGTATGAATATTGTTGGAACTTCATGTTTGTAACAAAACAATAATTCGAAATTCCTGTGACTATATACTGCATATGAGCTTTAAGCTCTAGGCTAACACAATTTATAACTAAATATTACTAAAGGGGAAATTCTCATACACACCCCAAAAATCCACCAATATACTTCTCATACACCCCACCAACTTATTTTTATTCCCACTCACACAAAACTTTCCACTTTTTCTCCCTACTTTTCAAAACCACTCACTATTCATTCCACTAATACCCCTCTCCATCATTCTTTTTTCCTTTTCTTTTATCTTATTAATTTATTCTGATAAAGCGTGGTGGGCTCATCTCGAATTTATTTGTTTAGACCATAATTGCAGTTATAATTTATCCTCTATTCAAAGGTAAGCAGTTAGTTTTCATTAGGGGTGGGCGTCCGGACCCGAAAGACCGAAGACCCGACCCGGACCGAGTAAAAAAGCCCGATTCGGTTCGGTTTTAGTATGGAAAATCTCGGTTCGGTGCAAAGCCCGACCCGAATGTGTATTTTCGGTTCGATCTCGGGCTTCAAATATTCGGAGACCGAAAGCCCGACCCGACCCGATTTCTCCTCCATCTCAACGAAACCATCTCCTCCCAAGCCAGCTCCTCCTCCTCCTAAACCTTTCCCCTCCATCTCAGCCTCTCGAAACCATCTCAACCTCTCGAAACTCTCCTTCCAAGCCAGCTCCTCCTCCTCCTCCATACTCAAATTTGCAGTGGCTCCTGAAACAACCAAAGCAATACCGGAGTCCCCAGTCTCCACATATGAAGAAGCAGAATTTCAGTAAACACCCATAAACCATGTGAAACAAATAAATCAAATTTGGGCTTTTGTTGGAAAGCAGAATTTCAGAAGAAACCCAGAACCTATATGAAAAGAAGAAACCCATAATTTTTTTGGCCAGAAGGAATTCCAGATCCAACACAGACCTCATGCTTCCCAGACGCAAGATGTTGATTTGATGAATATATGGTAATTGCCTACTAATTGGTAAATAGAGAACTGCATAATGGGGATTGGGAAGGAAGAAAAAAGGAAAAAAAAAGAAAGATATGAAGTAGAATTGCAGAAGAAGAAGAAGAAGAAGAAGAAGAAGTGTTGAACTGTGATAGACTCAACGTGGCTGATAGATAGAAACAGGAAAAGGGGAGAATTAAAGATAGTGCATAACTGCATATTTCCTTTCATGTCTCCCAAAGGGAGGTGCAGCTACAATATATAAAGATTACAAAAGAGCTCAGTGCAAGGCCACTAATGCTAGCTGTAGCACGCAGGAAAAATGGAGCATATAAAGGCTAGTCCTAATACCTATAATCAAATAAACAAAGTGAAATGCATAGTAGCACGCAGGAAAAGTGGAGCCTATAAAGGCTAGTCCTAATACCTATAATCAAATAAACAAAGTGAAATGCATAGATAATCGGGGTCGGTCCTAACAAACTGTCGAAGAAAACGACTAGAATAGAAAGAGAGTATAGAAAGTAAAAGAGGGTTCTAGGTTCTATTTTGTTTTACTTCTACAGCCTAGGACGAAATAAATATAACCTTTGCACATAATATATTGAGAGCGTCTCGTGCTCTAGTGGTTGGGAGCAAGGGTTTCGTGTAAGAGGTCGGGGGTTCAAACCTCGCCTCTTACCGAATTTTGTGTATTTTGCATATTGGGCCCGAAAAGCCCGAAACCCGAACCAGCCCGTTTGGGGTCGGTTTCTGTCGGTTTCCATTTACGAAAAAGCCCGAACCGGCCCGAACCGATTATTTCGGGCTCGGTCTCGGTTTTACCAAATTCCGGGCCCGGCCCGACCCGAGCCCAGCCCTAGTTTTCATTATCCATAATCGCACATTTAGATATTATTTTGTCTAGATTGGATTTACTTGCAAATTGTAGAAAATTTGAAAAAGAGCTTGCAGAAGAACAAGAAAAGTTAAGAAGAGCAAAAGACTTCAGAAATAGGCTCAGCCGAGCTACTCCTGATTACGGGGATAGAATATTCCTAGTACATAAAAGAATCTACAAGATTGAGAAAAATATAGAAGAACTAAAGTTCATGGTTACAGAGGAACAAAAACCTCTTAACTATTTGAGTATTGGTTAGATCCGCAAATCACTGGTATCAGAGCTTGCAAAGAGCTCAAAAGGGGAATCCCCAATGGGGACAATGTCTGAATTGATATTAGAGAAGTTGAATTCTCTATTAATATCTTCTAATGAGAAACATTAGAACTTGATATAAGAAGTATCTAGATATCAAGATCATCTAGATAAAGTACCAGATATAATCGCCCAATTAGAAAAATTGGAGCAAAAAATAGATTATATCAAAGAACTTCCTAAAAGGGAAGAAGAACAGCTAACAAGTGTTGGCAGAAAAATCAATGAACAACAAAAAACGCTGGATTCTATACTGAAAGATAAGAAAAAGTCTCCAGTAAAACCAAAGAAAGCTAATGGATTCAAACCATTAGAAAAGCCCGAGAAGAATCCAACGCCAAGTACGATTTTTCTAGAACTTATTAGCCTGACTAGTATCAGGTATGAAAAACCAAAACACTTGGTAGCAAGAGATGTCAAAATGATGAGCATCTTCGGGAAAAAGAAAGGAGTTAAACTCCTAAATGCTGAAGAATTTGAATACAACGAAATTGAACAGGAGGTAAAAAAACTCCACAATTTCAAAGTTAGATTTTAAACAAATCTACAAATGGGGAAAGTTTGATTTGATGGATAACCATCATTTCAAATTATTATAATTCACAACCCCCTCTACAACAGGAGAAACAGATCTCTTGATGATCACTACTGATGAAGTTGCCAGAGCAAGAACAAAAAATTATCAATTTATGCATATTGGAGCAGTCCAAGTAGGCATAAAACTTCTTGCCCGAGAAGGCATAAACTGTTCAGTTCTATGTGTCATACATGACAATAGACTAACAGATTTTCAAGCTAGCCTGTTGGGAACACTTGAAGCATCCCTATGCAATCAAGTAGCCTATTTCAATTGCTTCCCAAATTTCTCTACCAGCTTGAAAGATGCAGCTCACTGTCTAAGACTAAGAGTCAAGACAGATGGCATATCAATGAAAGAAGATATGCACGAACTCGCAATAGTATACAGAATATACTATAAACTGATGAGTACCATAGTAGAACCTAAGACAAGGATATCAAATATCTCAGGTCTTACTACTGGATTCCTCACCAGTCAGAAGAACCATTCACAACAGATTCACAAGGTTACTTGGAATGAAGTAACTTTTCCAATTGAATGGAAATTATCTAGTCCGAAAAAACCACCAGAAAGTGCGAAAGCAAAAATTTATGAAAGCAGAAAGACTGGAGAAATCAGTCTAAATTTTGACAATCACAGAAAAAGTGATATCTGTCCTAAGAACATCATAAAAATCTTCTTAGAAGAAATTGCAGCACTAGAGAAGCTAGTGTTAGTGGTACCAAATTCTCCGTTGAAGAATCAATAGAGCCCATTATTGAAGAAGAATTAGAAGCTGATCTAAACAGACCAGTAAATATGCTTAGAGCACAAAAGCTCTATGATCTTTATGATGAAGCAAAATCCTGCGAAAATACTGAACGATTAGAAAAACTAATCGAAGAAATGAAAAATTTCAAACCAGGAAAGGAAAGAAAACTCCTTCCATATCAAGATATTGAAATGGAAGACGAAGAAAACTCCAATTCCAAAACTTTCATCATTCGAGAAAAGGGAAAATTGAAATTCCCTGTGCAGAAAGCCCCTACGGGCAGAAAAGAGGAAAGAAATTCCCAAAGATTTGTCCCAGAGGACAATATACCCAGAGTTCCAATCACAAATTATGGAATCTGGCTAAATCTAGACAAAGTTCTAGACAAGAGAAAAACTCTTGATCAATGGGTAGATAGCCTCATGATGGCTTCTGCTCTCACTCTTGGGAAATTTGAAGCATCAGATCTTCAGGTATACTATGAAACTACTCTCACTGGAGTAGCAAAAAAATATTATCTGTCCATCAAAGAGACTGCCAGAGGAAGAAACTGGCTAGAAGAAAACAAAAATTCAAAATCTCCGTATGATTTTGCAGTACCCCTGTACGAACAATTCTGTGGAGATCTCTCAAATTTAAGTGAGAAGGCTAAAGAAACGGCCAAATCAAATATCTATGCTCTCAAAATTTGTGACATGAGATATTTTGAAGAATACTTGAACGAGTTTCAAGAATACTATTGTACTATAGGTGAACTAGAGAATACTGATCTAGTTAACTTGTTGCACAGAAAACTCCTTGAACCATGGAGAACAGCTGTGAGAGAAAGCATAGCTTAAAAACCAAATGAAAGCTTTTCAGTTGGAGAAATTGCTGACAGAATCAGATAATTACTAAAAGAACAATGCAAAGCAAACCTTAGAGCCAAAATGGCCAAGAAACAACTCAAAGGAGTTGAAAACTTCTGTTATGGAATACTGGATATGCCAACCAACTGGGGATGTCATGAATCCAAGTTCCACAGAAAAAGAAAAGAAAAATATTACTCGAAAAGATTCAGAAAGAGTAATAAGAAAAAAGATTGGAAATTCAAGAAAAGTTCGAATTTCAGGAAACAACAGGATGAAGATCCAAAAAACAAATTCTTCAAGAAAAAGAAAAATCACCAAGCCAACCATCAAAATAAACAACCAGGCAAAAAAGCATGCAGTTGCTGGTTATGTAAAGCTGAAGGGCACTATGCCAATGAATGCCCAGAAAAGGGTAAAAGATCTACTAAAGCTCTCTTTGAAGAATATGAGCCTATAGTAGAAACAACAAATATGAAGGGCTACGAAATAGCCTATTCTGATGATGAAGAAGATGACAGGTCAGTTTACTCTGCTTGGTCTGAAGAAGAAGAATCATCTGATTCTGAAACAGATTCTGAAGTAGAATACTTAGAATCTAGACCGATGAATGTTTTGAAAGTCAAAAACTGGGAAGAAAGCAAGACACAGAAGCAATAACGTCTTCTTATCAGGTGAACCCCGGTACATTCGTTTGTGACTACTGCTTATGTCATGAAAAGAATGGTCTTCCTATGTTCTGTGAAGAGTCAAAAAAGACCTATCATAGGGAATGCTTCATAGCAGAAGCAAGAAGAAAAACCAAGAATGGCCTTATCAGCCAATTGGTAGAACAAGAATATGAAGAATATTTTTCTGAGCAAAAAGAGAAAGAAATAGAAACTCTGTTCCAAGAAATTATGGAACCTTCTTCCTCGACAAAAAAGGAAGAAAATATCGATGAAGCAATAGAACTGGTTGAACCACCAGAAATTGTTCCAAAAGAATGCAAGTCATTCATACCACAGGAATTAGCTCAAGAAGAGCTACAACAATCAAAGGTAGTCTCTACTAGTAGGTACAGCAACTACATAGAGATTGGGTTAGAATTCCCTGATCATAAGAAGTATCATCTACATGCATTTGTAGATAATGGATCAGGATTTACAGTTGCAAAAAGATTTGCAATTCCAAAAGAACTCTGGAAAGAAGATAAGAAAAGAATCGCTACTGGTGTCCAGTTTGATGGAAGCTATCTTACAATGAAAAAGTAGCTAAAGATGTTCACATCACCATCGGTGGGGGAACATTTATCATCCACACTCTTTGGCAATCTGAAGGCTAAGGATCAGATTTCTTGTTGGGAAATGATTTTATTCTCCAACAGAGATTTATTCAGGATGAAGAAGCGATAGGCTTCAGAAAAGGAGACAGGGTGTTCTGGGTAGACAGGCTCAAGCAAGCCAGAAGTGTTGTAGGTCCAAATTTTACTACCCAATATCAGAGATCGCGGCAGAATAGTGGTGATCTTACTCCCTACAAGCCCAAATATGAACCCATACTTCAAATCAAACAACAAGAAGAATTACTTGTTGTAGAATCTTCTGAAGAAGAAGAAGAAACTAGTGAAGATGAAGAAGCTAGTTTCCTCCATGAGCATAACCTCAAGCACTTTCAGAATAAGCTTGAGTCTCAGAAAGTTCCTACTCTTGATAAAATCAAGAAACTACTCGAACAGAATATCAATGTCGACCCTTAGAAATTTTGGGAAAAAGACCCGGTGGTCTGTGAACTAAGATTACATGATATGAATGCCATCTGTCATGTCAAAGCTATTCCTCAGTACAAAGAGGAAGACCAAAAAGAATTCAGAAAAGACATGAAGATCTCCTAAACAAGAGATTAATTCAACCATCCACTAGCCCTCATCATGCTCCAGCATTCTACGTGAGAAATCATGCAGAAAACCTCAGAGGAAAAGCTAGAATGGTAATTGACTACAGAGATGTCAATAAGAAGACCGTTAAAGACGGTTATCAAATTGCTCAAGTAAGAGTACTGATCAACCAACTCAGAGGAGCTAAACACTTTTCAAAATTCGATGCAAAGTCGGGTTTTTGGCAAGTCAAGATGCATCCAGATAGTGTTCCTCTCACTGCATTCAGAACACCACAAGGACATTACGAATGGTTAGTAATTCCCTTTGGCCTAAAACAAGCCCCTTCAATCTTCCAGAGAAAGATGGATGACATCTTCAAACATGTCGCTGAATTCTGCGTCGTCTAAATTGATGACATCCTTGTCTTCTCCAAAAACAGAGAAGAACACATGAAACTCCTCTATGAGGTTGTAAAGCTGATAGTTCAGCTTGGAATCATCTTAGAAGAAAAGAAAATCTTCTTTATCCTAGATGAAGTAGATTTCTTAGGAATAAACATCAAGAATGGAGTGATAAAACTCCAACCTCACATCCTTGAGGAAATCTGGAAATTCCCAGATAGAATTCCTGATGCTAAGAGTCTAGAAAGATTCTTAGGAGTCATTAATTATGGGAGAGATTTCATTCCCAAAATCTCAGGATTAACATCAATGTTATCTCCTAAAACAAGTTCCAAAAGAAAATGGAACTTCACAGAAGATGATGAAAAAATTGTTAAGCAGATAAAAGCTCTCTGCAAGAATCTCCCTCCTCTCCAACAACCAGAGGAAAATGATGAAATCATTCTCCAAACAGATGCTAGTGATAATTACTGGTTCGGTGTTGTTCTGGCAAAAACGCCTGGAACTAACATTGAAAAGATCTGCAAATTTAGCCCTGCAGAACAAAATTATCCTATAGGGGAAAAAGAAATTTTGGCTGTCAAGAAAACAATTTTAAACTCTCCAGCTTTTCTTGGAAAACTCTTTACTGTTCGCACCGATTGTGCTAGAGTAAAGAATTTTAAAAATTTTAAACTTGATAAAGCTGCTGATAGAGGAAGATTAGCAAACTGGCAATTATTTCTTAACCAATATGATTATAATGTTGAATTGATTGCAGGAAAGAAGAACTATCTTTCAGACGCCTTAACCAGAGAAATGGCAATGTTCAGCTGAAAAGACGACGACGAAGGTTGCAATCCCAGAAACAGAAGAACTGGGAAAGAACATGAAACTGCTGAGGATCCTAAAGAAAAAGTCCTCAAAAGATTTCTGCTTAGTCCAAAAGGACTAGCTACAACTGATCAATCCCAGGGTAAAGGATTGGCTAGCCCGTCTCAAACGGCAGACGGTAAAGGCTCATCAAGACCGTTGAAGGTTGTTGCTTTGCCAAAAAGCAAATCAACTCCAACTGGAGTTATAAATGTTTTTAATTATGAACTAAAAACCTTTGCTGATCCTGTGTTCAGAACTGGCAGGAGGCTAGCATATCACCAGAAGGCAATTTTAGATAACCTCTTATTCGCCTTTCAGGAAACACTATGCCAAAAAACGAATCAGACGACACATTTCCAACAACAGCGAAATTTTTAACTGTCGTCTGATTATATCAGACGACAGCAAGAATTATTATGTTGTCCAAATTTTCGATTCAGTCAACAGTTATTACATTACTGTTGTTCATTTTTCATTCAGACAATGGTTATATTTTGATGTTGTCTGAGTTAGTTTTTTCAGACAACAGTTATTACATTGACTGTTGTGCAATTACTATTCAGACAATTGTGGTATTTTGATGTTGTCTGACCAATCTAATTCAGACAATAGTTGTTTTTTGCTGCTTTATTATGTTGTGTAACTCTCTTTCAGACAATGGCTACAGACAACAGTTATCTATTGATAGCTTTATTGTTGTGTAATTTATATTTAGACAATGGTTGAGTTTTGATGTTGTCTGGCTGATTTTACTCAGACAACAGTTATGAAGTGCTACTTTATTCTGTTGTGCAAGTCTCCTTTAGACAATGGCTTCCGACAACAGTTATTTATTGATGTTTTAATCTGTTGTGTAACTCTACTTTAGACAATGACTATAAATTTATGTTGTCTGAGTTCCACACTTGAACAAAACTCAAATTTTTTGACTCCTTATTTCGACTTTGCCCGCCCATTTTTTGACCAAAATTTAAACTCCCGGATTTTCACAAAACTAATTGTTTTATTTTGGGAAAGAAAAAATAGATGTTCAGACTCAACCTCTCTCTCTCTTCTCTCGGAGGCCTAGCTCCCCAACTCTCTCTCTCTCTCTCTCTCTCTCATACACACATAAACGCTGGACCTTCAAGAAACCACCCATTTATTGATCGTGAACAAGAAACCGCAAAGACCGAAACCTCAACAAAGAGCTCCATCAATCCACAGAGCCTGATCCTCTTGCTCCTCAGATGCTCCCTCACAACCTCCGTTTTCAGATCTCCGATCTCTCTCCTTAGCGGCTTCTCCATCTCCTGAATCACAAAACCATCAACTCTGGTCATCAATTACAGAAACAGATCAAAAATCGGAGAAATTGATCTGCGGTTCTCTCTCTTCTTCTTCTTCTTCTTCTTCTTCTTCTTCTTCTTCTTCTTCTTCTTCTTCTTCTTCTTCTTCTTCTTCTTCTTCTTCTTCTTCTTCTTCTTCTTCATCTTCTTTGTGAGAGTGATCTGCGGTTCTTTTTCTTCTTCTCCCCAAGATCAAGAACTGATAAGCTATCTCATGATCCAAGGATCGGAAGCTGTCTCGCGTAGGTCCACCAGCGGTCTCGTACATCACCAATCTCGCTTTCTCTGCGACCTCTTCCAACTGGATTTGGCTTCAGGTTCATCGCAACTTATTCAAAGAGGTAGACTCTCACCACCGCCTTTCATTCTCTCAGGTTCAAGTTGAAATAGCTTTTTTTTTTTGTTTTGATTTGCATCGAATCGGGGTTGAGCTCAATCTTTGTTTAGCTGCTGAGAAACTGGAATATTTGGCTTAATGTTTGTTTTAATTAGGATTGGAAGATTAAGTCTCAATTGCTTTCAATTTTCAGTAATCATTCAGAAAGCTTTGATATTTTACTTGTGTATCTGTTTAATTTTGAAATGCCAATGAATACTGTTGAAGATGAAATTATGTATCTGATACCAATACTGGCACTACAAGTTATGAAATTGCATCCGTTTTGGTTAGTTAATGATATTGCTCAGTTTGGTATGATCTGATAATTTTGGTATGCTATGTTATGACTTGCGCTCAGTTTTGGTTAGTCAATTATATTACTCATCAATATGAACCTTTTCTAGCTACATGGGATGGCAACCTTACATTGATGATATATATTAGCTGCATTTTAGTAGACTATATATAAATCATTGGTCTATCTTTTGGTTCACATGTTTATGCTTATATCACTACTAAAAAAAATTGCAATTGCTTCGCTTTTTTACTTCGGCAACAGTTGCCGTTGCAATTGATACCTTATTGCCACGGAAATTGTTCCGTCGCAATTAAGTCTTATCATTTGCGACGGAACATCTTTGTCGTAGTAATTTTGTGCTCAATTGCGACGCTTTCACTCGTTGCCGTCGCAAAACTTATATGTATATGTACAAAAAAAAAAAAAAAAAAAAAAAAGAACAATGGAAAGGGCAACACAATAATGTCACTATATTACTCTTTTTTAATATTGGTATGAGTGTGCGTGGACATAAAATAAAAATTTTGATTTTAATTATAAAGACATTGACCTATACCAATTTGCCTCCTAAAGTTGTTTGACTTATACATTGCATTTAAATTGTTGGTGTTCATTCTAAAGCAACCATGAAGTGGAAAATAAATTTGGAGAAATCAACCGCTCGATGGAGAGATTGTAATGTTTTATGGTGATTGTAAAAAATCCAGTCAATTTGGTTCTCGTTTCGAACTCGATCAACTAGGTCAAACTTAATTATTTTTATAAACCTATATTTATATATCATACACTCCAAAGGGCAACACCTATCAATTCAAGGAAAATAGGAAAACGGACCGTTGGATGAGATTATTACAATAAATTATGAGTGTGGTAAAAAATATAGCCAATTTCACCATATTTACGAATCCGATCGAATTGGTCAACTATAGTAACTTGTATGTCTTCTTAGTTGACCGATGGAGTGACGACCGCGAAACATGCTTATTTTTTCACATCACGTTTGTAAATATTCTATCAATAGATGTGCGTGGACATAAGATAAAAATTTCGATTTTAATTATAAAGACATTGGTGTATATCAATTTGCCACCTAAAGTTGTATGACCTAAACATTGCATTTAAATTGTTGAGGCTCATTCTAAAGGAACTATGAAGTGGAAAATGAATTTGCAAAAATCAACCGCTCAATGGAGAGATTGTAATGTTTTATGGTGGTTGTAAAAAATCCAGCCAATTTGGTTCTCGTTTCTAACTCGATCAACTAGGTCAAACTTAGTTATTTTTATAAACCTATATTTATATATCATACACTCCAAAGAGCAACACCTATCAATTCAAAGAAAATAGGAAAACTGACCGTTGGATGAGATTATTACAATAAATTATGACTGTGGTAAAAAATATAGCCAATTTTACCATATTTTCGAATCCGATCGAATTGGTCAACTGTAGTCACTTGTATGTGTTCTTAGTTGACTGATGGCGTGACGACCGCGAAACGTGCTTATTTTTTCACATCACGTTTGTAAATATTCTATCAATAGATGTGCGTGGACATAAAATAAAAATTTCGATTTTAATTATAAAGACATTGACCTATACCAATTTGCCTCCTAAAGTTGTTTGACTTATACATTGCATTTAAATTGTTGGTGTTCATTCTAAAGCAACCATGAAGTGGAAAATAAATTTGGAGAAATCAACCGCTCGATGGAGAGATTGTAATGTTTTATGGTGATTGTAAAAAATCCAGTCAATTTGGTTCTCGTTTCGAACTCGATCAACTAGGTCAAACTTAATTATTTTTATAAACCTATATTTATATATCATACACTCCAAAGGGCAACACCTATCAATTCAAGGAAAATAGGAAAACGGACCGTTGGATGAGATTATTACAATAAATTATGAGTGTGGTAAAAAATATAGCCAATTTCACCATATTTACGAATCCGATCGAATTGGTCAACTATAGTAACTTGTATGTCTTCTTAGTTGACCGATGGAGTGACGACCGCGAAACGTGCTTATTTTTTCACATCACGTTTGTAAATATTCTATCAATAGATGTGCGTGGACATAAGATAAAAATTTCGATTTTAATTATAAAGACATTGGTGTATATCAATTTGCCACCTAAAGTTGTATGACCTAAACATTGCATTTAAATTGTTGAGGCTCATTCTAAAGGAACTATGAAGTGGAAAATGAATTTGCAAAAATCAACCGCTCAATGGAGAGATTGTAATGTTTTATGGTGGTTGTAAAAAATCCAGCCAATTTGGTTCTCGTTTCTAACTCGATCAACTAGGTCAAACTTAGTTATTTTTATAAACCTATATTTATATATAATACACTCCAAAGAGCAACACCTATCAATTCAAAGAAAATAGGAAAACCGACCGTTGGATGAGATTATTACAATATATTATGACTGTGGTAAAAAATATAGCCAATTTTACCATATTTTCGAATCCGATCGAATTGGTCAACTGTAGTCACTTGTATGTGTTCTTAGTTGACTGATGGCGTGACGACCGCGAAACGTGCTTATTTTTTCACATCACGTTTGTAAATATTCTATCAATAGATGTGCGTGGACATAAGAAAAAAAAATTCAATTTTAATTACAAAGACATTGGCCTATACTAATTTGCCTTCTAAAGTTGTATGACCTAAACATTGTATTTAAATTGTTGAGGCTCATTCTAAAGGAACTATGAAGTGGAAAATGAATTTGCAAAAACCAACCGGTCGATGGAGAGATTGTAATGTTTTATGGTGGTTGTAAAAAATCCAGCCAATTTGGTTCTCGTTTCTAACTCGATCAACTAGGTCAAACTTAGTTATTTTTATAAACCTATATTTATATATTATACACTCCAAATGGCAACAACCTCTATCAATTCAAAGAAAATGGGAAAACTGACCGTTGGATGAGATCATTACTACAAATTATGAGTGTGGTAAAAAATTGAGCCAATTTCACCATATTTTTGAATCCGATCGAATTGGTTAACTATAGTCACTTATATGTCTTCTTGGTTGACCGATGACATAACGACCCTGAAACATGCTTATTTTTTCACATCACGTTTGTAAATATTCCGTCGATGGATGTGCGTGGACATAAGATAAAAATTTCAATTTTAATTACAAAGACATTGGCCTATACTAATTTGCCCCCTAAAGTTGCATGACTTATACATTGCATTTAAATTGTTGAGGTTCATTCTAAAGTAACCATGAAGTGGAAAATGAATTTGGACAAACTAACCGCTCGATAGAGAGATTGGAATGTTTTATGGTGGTTGTAAAAAATCCAGCCAATTTGATTCTAGTTTCGAATTCGATTAACTTGGTTAAACTTAGTTACTTTTATGAACCTATATTTATATATCAGACACTCCAAATGGTAATCTCTATCAATTCAAAGAAAATAAGAAAACCGACTGTTGGATGAGATTATTACAATAAATTATGAATATGGTAAAAGATTTAATCAATTTTACCGTATTTTTGAATCGGATCAAATTGGTCAACGGTAGTCTTGACGATAGACCAAAAACTTGCAATATTATTTTCAATTAAAGGCTTGCTCTGTTTCTATGCTGTGATTATGCTAAAAGCGCCAAAATTTTTGGCCAAATATTAAACTTCCCTCTCGAATGAAAAAGAAAGAGATTGAAGGCCGGTCAAATTCTGCTCTTGCTTCACGTTTTCGGCGACGGAGGAATCATTGCCGAGATTCTCTGCGTCCTCGGTGATTTCAAGAGTAATTTGTTTATGGGTTGTGATATTTTACGGATTGATTAAGGATTTGGTGTCTTGGTAGCTAGATCTGCTAAGAAGTGTGATCAATTTCATGACTGGGTTTATTGATTTGGATGTCGGAATTGTTGTACGTTGTTGAGTTAGAATTGCTATATATTTTCAATTCCTTACTCCTTACAAATTGGGAGTTGAGGACAGAGAGCTTGTGTCGGTCCCTTTTGATAATTCCAAGCACTGCTGCTGCTGCTGCTGCGTTTGCTTTGGGATTGGGCTTTTGCTGTTTTAAAAGATTTTAATTCGAGAGAGATAGACTTGGTAATCTTTTATGTTTAATCAATTTGGGAACTTTGTGATAGTCCCATAGCAGAGAATTTCGATGAGATTGGTGATGGATTTGTAGTTTAATTGTATTTCAAGTAATGGGTTGGACCCACCTTTGAATCATTATGAGTTCATCGTGTCTATGCAGTTCCATGTTTTACTTAGTTTATGTGTCGATTACATATGTGATTATGTGTTTTCTGCAGTAGTAGTAGTTTTCTATATGATCGAAAGAGTAGTATAGTTTAGTGATACTTGCTACATGATTCCCATTTTGGAGTCTGCAACTACCTTGGTAGTTTCATTCAGGCTTAGATGTTGAACCTAGCAACTATTTCTGTTAAGGTCTTTCATTCGTAAAAGGTAGTGTTAGTTTGATATATCCGAGCAGAGTGCCGCCACAGATAGTAATGTTGAACCAGTGATATCTCTGATTTGAGCCTCATTTTTCCATTTACATCATTAAGATAAGTTGGTGTAGCATGTAGGACGGAAGGTGAGGGACAAATGGATTTATTGGTGGAATCTGAACCTGGGTTCTAGCAGTGTATTGGTGATGTCCTAGCCTGCTTGCCATGTTGCTTGTGAAGTGAGATTTGTTATGACTTGGCCCTGATTGATTGAACCCTGTTGACTAGTATTGCTGGTTTGCACAAGTCAGGATCAGATTAGGTGATCAGAACTACTGTTAAGCTAGATGTCTAGTGTTCTATTTGATGCACAAGATGCATTAGTTGGTGTAGCTCATTTGCAGGACAACAAGCATCAGAATGTTGAGGACAGAGCTTGTGTCGGTCCCTTTTGATAATTCCAAGCACAGCTGCCTTGCATGAATCACACTCGTAGCATCACAAGTAGTTCTAAGGTACTTCTATTTTTCTGAGTTTCAAAGTTAACAGCTATCACAAGTAGTTTTTGTTCCATTGTGGATGTGCGCTTTGTTATTGCTGTAGGTTCTGGAGCATGCTTCTGTATGTCTCTGTGAATTTTTCATATTGGCTTCTTATAACTGAAGTTCATTCCATGTTTTCTTTGTGTATATGTACACAAAACAGGTGCTGATATAAGAATTCACCTCTGCCTCTGGCTGAAATAGGTAAACACCAAGTTGACTTCTTTGATTGATTATGTCATATTTATCTTGAACATGTATAAGATGTCATATTTATCTGGTATCATTAACACTGGATACACTGGTTATATGAATTTGAACCAAGTAGCAAGTAAGATGAGTTAATTTGCTGGAAATCTGCAGAAACTGTCCTGCAGTACAGCCTTCTTTGGTATTTCTTTTTCCTAACTTATTGACCTCCAAATGACCTGAATTTTTGATATGTTTTACTTCTGTTAGTCAGCAAAGGATCTGGAAAGTTTCATTACATTTCGACATAAAGTGAATGTTTTGTGAATTTTCCCAGTTTGGTCTGTAATAGAGAAAGTTCCAGAATTTTAAATGTTCCTCTGATTTTATGTTTTGATTTCAATGCCTTAATGTTTTTTGTTTTGTTTGTATGGACACCTTCACGAAAGAATATGTGCATTTTGTTGTCTATCTTGCTTACTGGACATTAAGCTAACATTGATTTTTCTATGTTTATATTACAGGTTCTCATGGCAAAAAGAGCAAAGCAAATGAAAGCAAGTGTAAAACTCACAAGTAAAATGGTGCACTTGTGAGTGCGGTTATAATTTTCAATACTTGTAAATGACAACACATTTATTTTCATATTAGTGTTTAACTATTTGTATTTGAATATGGTACGATGACTCAATGGATATTTTTAACTATATTTTTTATGAGTTAATGTTAACTTCCTATTTGATTTAATGGATGCAGATATTAATTACTTAACTATTATTATTAATTATTTGTTTAATTTTGTGGAAATGGGTAAAAAATAATAATGATAATAATAATAAAACAAAATTAGTGTTTGGGACGGCCATTTTAGCATCACAATTGGTATAAAATTATAGGGCTAAATACTAGTTAGTACCCTGTGGTTTAGGTCCAAAATCATTTCAGTCCCTGGACTTCTAATTTCATCAAAAACACCCCTGCACTTTCAATTTTGATCTAATAGGTCCAATTCGTTAATATTCTTTCAAATAGTTAGATTATTTGTTGAAAAACTATTTATTTTTAATAGTAGGACTCACTCCTAAATTGACAATGTAGACCACCTCGACACCACATCATAAAACATAGACTATATATGATCCACATTAACAAGTTAAATAACTCAATTGTCGGAAAACTAACAAATTGGACCTATTAGATCAAAATTGAAAGTGCAGGGGTGTTTTTGATGAAATTAGAAGTTCAGGGACTGAATTGATTTTAGACCTAAACCACAGGGTAGTAATTTGTATTTAGCCCAAAATTATATAGGTTTATCTATTTATCAAAATATTTTAATAAAAATTTATAAATATATTTGCAATGGTAAACTAACCGTAGCACAATTTTAGCGGGAAGATTTGGCGGTTATTTTGAAAATACACACATTGCGACGGCATCATAGCCGTAGCAAATACCTCTACATGGGCTACCCTGATAGAAATTTTGCGACGGAACCTTGCGTAGCAAATCGTTGTCGCAAAACAATAACTGATGCGACAGCAAGAGAATACCGTCGCAATTACCTTTTGCGACGGCATTTTACCGTTGCAAATGGATCTTGTGACGCCACCTATTGCAACGCCAACATTTCCGTCGCAAAAGGCTTAATTTTCCGTCGCGAAAAGTTTTTTTCCGTCGCAAAAGCCCAATTGCCGTCGCAAAAGCAATTGTTTTTAGTAGTGTATGTAGAGTTTTCGCTTCAATGTGAACTAATCTCATTTCAACAAATGATGAGTATCACATCCTTTTTTTTTTCCTCTCTCTTACGTATTACTTGCTTATTCTTGCAGGTTGTTCTCGTGCAAAAGAATGTGGATCACCGAGGGTTCAGAGGCTATGTTCTGTCATTTATGAAACCAATATGGACTGATCTAGTTTTCTTTCCTTGTCTTTGTTTAGCATTGAAGAGCGAGAGAAGCTAGTCAATTAAATTGTACCTTCGTATGTTTGAAATCCAATTTAGTAATATAACCTATTGATCATCTGTTCAAGTACTTGTCTAACAATCAGTCGGTTGGCCCAATACCAAACATTACCAGCGTGAATCTCCTCAACTATGGGTAAGTATCTTCTCAGCTATAGCATTACTGTTTGCATTGAAGCCACCCTCAAGTGCAAGAGGTACAAGTTATAGAATAGGGGATTAAGTAAGGATGTCGAACCCACGAGGATTGGTAAATCCTTTCCTAGCTAGGGAAAACCTAAGGAAAAACTAGAAGAATATGCAAATGCACAATCACAAACAAAGGCTCACAAGTGAACCAAAGTTCATGGTGAGTATGTGCAAGATGGTGTGTAGAGATTTGATTTTGATTTTGAGATTGGTTTCTATTCAAATTGAGACAATGAAAGCAAGTAATATAAACTAAGCTAAACTAAACAAGTTGTTATCAAATGGATGGGAGTAAGGGCATCGGGTTTCACCTTTTGCCTCCCTTGCAAGCATTAAAGCAATTGAATATGAATGATGCAAAGCTAATTGTCCAACTACCCTCTTAGCATCCGGATAGGACTACTAAGGCTTAAACCCCTTTCATTTTATTAACTCTAACCGGATAAGTCTAGAGCTAACTACCTAGAGACAAATTCAATTACCGGATAGGTCTCAATCCTTTGCCCCTAAATGCATAAAGCTTAGAGTTTAGGTAACCAAGCAAGCAAACCAATCCTATCTCTAGGTGATTTTAGCTCACTACCCTCACATGCACACATGGTGTGCTTTCATGCTCCATTTTTGCCTAAAGGTAATCAATCTCTAGGAAAAACTTCATGTCATGGCAAACACATAACTCAAATTGATTAGGTCTAAGTAATGCATTCAACTATTGACGTAGCATGTGAGAATGACAACATGAATTTGCATCAATTTATAAACAAAAGCATCAATACAAGAAAGTTTGGCTAAGACTTTCAACCCTAGCCCCAACTAGTTCACTACTCACACATAGTTAGATACACAAGCTTCAACATTCTATTAAACATCAAATACATAAAGAGATAGAGAGTAAAGGGTGACTATTGATGATGCCGGAAGATGTGGTGGAGATGGGTCTCCAAGAACATGATGTGGTGGTAGTCACCTCCTTCTCCTTGCTCCAAGCTCTTGATATTGGTAAGAATAGTGAAATTTGGGATCACTAAGGTGAGTTGTGGTGTTGAGTGGTGGAGGAAATGGTGGTTTCTTCCCTAGAGAGAAAATGGATCTTGGATAGGATGAAGATGATTGAATGGAGTCAAGAATGCTGAAGAATTGGTCTTTGGCCTCTCTTTGATCAGCTATGTGTGTCCTCTTTGGTCCCAAAGTGTGCAAAATATGCTCTTACACCATTGTCCCCCAAATGGTCCCAAATTGGCAAGGTGACAAAAGGACAAGGTGAAGGGAGATATTTGAATTTCAAATTATGGGAGATTCTCACCACCATGGTCCTCCTTTGCTGGAGAAAAGACCCTCCATGAGTGGCGGCTCGCCGGAAAAATCGCCGGAAAAGTCGATTTGCAATTTTCTTCCAATCTTCGTGTCTTCTTCCCCTAGCTTCAAATCTCCGCATTTCAAGCCTCAAATAGTCATTTTATTCTTAATGCAAGGTTTCCTACAAATAAAAGGAAATGGATTAAAAAAGGCAAAATAGCATGGAAGACAAATCAATTTTCATAATTATGGGGCACAATTGCATAAGTAATTTGTGACTCAACAAATACCTCCAAACTTGAATATTGCTTGTCCTCAAGCAAAAGCATTAACCCAAATCCGAAACATAACAAAACTAACACAACCTAATCCTTCCAACATTATCCTCAAAGAACACAATTTGCTCAAGGCTAGAAAATCAAGTCATGTCTCAAAAGTTTATGAAGCTATGGGACAAATGCTAGAGTAGAATGTATGTCATGCCATGATTGTCACTTTGATGCACCAAAACCAAGCTTGCACAACAAAACCGTGCTAACCATAAACTCACTAGATTTTCACTCTAATTTTCACACAAGTGTTTAAAGGTTAGCTACACTATCACTCAAATTAACAATCTTATGCATATGCCGCCAGATGCTTGCTTTTCAATCTCAACTCCACGGGTCATGCACAAACCATCTTGGATCAAAAAGGACTTTTATTAGGTTGTAATGAGGCTTAGGGCGAGGGGTTAGAGAAATGAAGTGGATAGGAAATCACAAATTCTAAGTAACTTAGCAAGCAACTCCCTTATTGAGATTTTATGAACTTAAGACCTTAAGATGCTTCATATGTTTCACTCTCTTAACCATTCCCCCAAACTTTAAACTAAAAACTATTTATTGATCAACTAGAGAAACTTTCTTTTTGGATTTTTTTTTTTTTTTGATTCTCTTGAAATGTAAAGACAAATTACAATTGCACAACAAACATAATACTCCCCCACACTTATTTCTTTTCAAGTACCCCCAAACTTTGTTTCTTGAAGCATCTTGACATATACAATCTCACATTGCTCACTAAGAAAACTTGGAAAGGGTAAGGCTAGTGTTTAAGCTAGAAGGTAAGACATTTGTGGTGCAAAGAAATGAAAGGCTAACAAAAGGCACAAATTGGCAATCTAAGGATAATAATCTTTTTAGGACAAGAGCTTGTTTGGCCATGGTGGAATTCCTATTGCCTCAATCATTTCCGCGATGTATTCATGCTTGACAAAAGTTTTGAGATATATAAAGCAAGTTCTAGAGATACAATTCACAAAAGATTGATCACACATGAAGAATAAAGTGCTAAGAGCTATTGGATGCACTTTCATTAGGCTCAAAACTCACATTTGTGGTGCAAATAGTTCTCACAAATCTCATCATGCCAACCATATCTCAATGCATCAACTTGACAATCAAAGGTAACAATGAAGTTAAACATAAGTCCCATAACCTTTATTTGAAAAATTGAGTTCACAAGACATAGACATGCTTTCTAGCCCTTTACAAATCAAGTTCAAGTTTCATCATAGGAGTTGGAAGGAACTAAACACAAACAAAACACACAAAAACTAGAAACAACTAAAAGCTAAAAACAACTTCTTTTTTTTTTTTTTTTTTTTTTTTAAACAATTTGAATTTATTGAATTTAAACTAGACCTTCCCCCCACACTTGAACTTAACATTGTCCTCAATGTTAAAAAGTGTTTTCTTGAAAGCTTTGCAATGAAAGAGTCAAGCATGGTAAGAAGGAGCATGCAAACTATCACAAAAACAAAGAAGTGACCGGAATTTAAACACAATGAAGTACATAAAGCAAGAAAAAGGTTTAGGAATGCTCCCCCTTGTAGACCATGAAGTTCATTCAATTCACCAACAATCACCAACATGCAAGGCTTTAAGCCCTTGCCTTCCAAGCTAAACTTTAATGGTGTCATTTCTTCAAGAATGGTTCCAAGGGTTTTCCTCCTCCTTCACTTGCATTATGAGCTTGGCTACCTCCAAGTAGGGCTTTGTTTTAAGGACTTCTTGCCGGTCCATTGATTCTTCATTCACTCAAGGGGGCTTCTTGAGACAACCATCTCCCTTGTTTACCTTCTTTGAACTTCCAAGGCAAGCTCCCATGTCAACAAGTGCTCCCTTGAGCAATCCTCCAATTTGTTTCTTCTTCTTGATGGAGGTGAGGAGTGACTCAAAGCCTTGTGAACATGGTAAGACCGGAAGAGGTGCCCAAACTTCTTTCTTATTTTTCTCATCTCCCCTTACTCTTGCCTCTCCATAGTAACCCAAAAAGTAGCATTCATTCATGTCATCCAGAATTTGAAGGAGAGGAAAGATTTGGAACTTGATTTTGTCTCCAAGTACCTTCATGCTCATGGTGCCTTTCTTCACATTAATCTTGACACCGGCAGTGGCCATGAAAGCTCTTCCAAAGATGATAGGAAGCTCATTGTCAACCATGGGGGCTTCCTCCATGTCTAGGACTATAAAATCCACCGGTATCACAAACCTTGCAACATTGACAAGCACATTCTCCAAGATTCCTCTAGGATACCTCACGCTTCTATCCGCCAATTGGAGAGTGATTGAAGTTGGTTTCAAAGCTCCTTCAAGACCAAACTTCTTTAAAGCCGAATAGGGCATTAAATTGATACTTGCCCCAAGATCCATCAAGCAATTGTCAAAAGTAGTTTCTCCAATCTTGCTTGGAATAGTGAAGCTTCCCGGATCTTTGAGCTTTGGTGGAAGCTTTCTTTGAATGATAGCACTCACTTCTTCACAAAGAGCCACTTGCTCATGTTCTTTGAACTTTTTCTTCTTCATGCACATATCCTTCAAGAACTTAGCATAAGATGGGATTGTCTTCACGGCTTCAAGGAGTGGAATGTTTATATGAACCTTCTTGAACAAATCAATCATCTCCCTCAATTGGCTCTCTTTCTTGAGTTTTTTCTCTTGTTGCCATATAGCTTGAGGGTAAGGGAGAGACACTTCTTCTTCTTACACAATCTTCAAAGGAGGGTTGATGGTGATACCTCTTTTGAATGGCCTTTCAATTAGAGTAGAAGGAGAGGCTTTATTATCATGAGTTCCAACCTTGGCATTGAAATTTTCCTTCAAGGCTTCTTCTTGCTTCTCATCGGCATAAGCATTCTTCTTATCATTCAAAGCTTCTTCTTCACCATCATTGAAGCCTAAGATGACTTCTCCATGTGACAACTCTCTTGCTTTCCCCTTTGATCTTCTTTCAAAACCGGGTGGCTCCCTTGGAGTTACATCTTCCTCATTGGTAGGCATGTACACATTGTTCTCCACTTGCCTTCCACTTCTCAAGGTGGTAATAGCTTTGGCTTCATGTCTTGGGTTAGTCTCCACTTGGCTTGGAAACACACCTTGCTTCCTTTGACTCAACTCACTAGCTAGTTGCCCTATTTGTACCTCAAGCTTGCTCACACTTTGTTGAATGACATTGATCTTCTCATCTTGCTTTGCTTGATTATTCACAAAGGCCGTCATCATTTCTTCAAGGGTAGGTGTCTTTCTTGCTTCTTGAATTGGCACTTGGAGTTGTTGTAGAGGTAGAGGTTGTTGAAGTGGTGCTTGATAAGGTGGTCTAGGAGCATGTCGAAACCAGTGCCCCATGGAAACCATGATATGATCTCAGGCTCTCCCTTGCCGACAAGTCACCCTCCCGCCAGCATTGAACAGGTTAGGGAAAATCACCCTCCGGCTAACTGAAAAGCGATCCGGAACCCAGCCGCCCCAATCCACCTCCGGCACCGGTCCCCTCTACCACCAATACGAGCCACAATAACCACCAGCCACCAAACCCAACCGTCATCAACCGCCGCGTCCTCTCCCTCCATCCTCGCAAGGAACATTGAGCCAAAATCCCACCATGGACCTTACTGGAAACATCGATTACCGGCGTACTTCGATTTCCCATCTGAGAACGCGTCGCCGGACATAACTAGACACTCGGATGAAGGTTCAAGAGCGTGGTAGCGTATTATTTTTTTGTCTTCTTATTCGTATAAGAAAAAATGCAATCACTGTAGAAGGTAGATTCGCACCCAATCTGGATAGTATTATTGGAGTAGGTGCAAGCCTGAAACAACATAATTTGATGGTCGATGCAAAAGCATTTAACAAATATACCAAAACGTAGGAAATGACAAATGAGCTAAATGGCTTTCGTTCAGCAAATGATACATATATAAAAGTAAAATGAGAATGGTACTGTTGAATGAATAGTATTACAGTGACTTGCCCGTTTTACCCCTACATTCTCTTTGGCTTTTTACGTGATTGCCCCGACAGGTGTACGTCTTCATTGGAGTCCGAGGCTTTCCGCGTGGCTCTGTTTCCTTGCTCCACGAAGAGAGAACAATCCAAAGAGAAATCAAGAACGATCGAGACCTCGAGGGAGTCCAGATGTGTTTCTTTGCTTTGCCCGAAGAGAGAGAGAGAGAGAGAGAGAGAGAGAGTGAGACATGGAGATAGATAGAGGTGATATTCATCTCAGCACGAGGTTAGTTGTTCTTCATCACGAGAGTGATCAGAGAGGTGCACAAAGAAAAAAGTTCCCAAATTTCCAATTGTTGAACCTTGATTTTGTTGATTCAATTTTGAATTGTTCTCTCATTCTGATGCGGGATATGTATTGGATTTGAAAGTATTGATTTGGGGGTTTATATGCATATTACTTTGTTGTGTTTGCCTTGATATTTAGAACAACCAGAGGAACAATTTCTGAACATCATCTTCAAATTTTGCAGGTATGACAAATTTGCTCTGGCTTTTCTGCAAGAAAGGTCTGCCCATAAAGATTTACTTCGTTCTTTTCTTAAAGCCTTAGTATTTTTCATGTTGGTCATTGCGGTTTTGACTCCTATACCTCAATTTGGAACCACTGCTTACTGAACTGGATATTTTACAAGCAAGCCAGCCTCAAACACTATTAGATTAATGAGCAGCTACTATATGGTACGTTCCTTTGAGTATTTAATAATCATGTTTTAGGCTTTTAGAGAAACATTTGCAGGACCTTTATGGTAACTTTTGCTTCAATGTATGAACTGGCAGCAAAGCAATTGAAATATCAATTGCATACTCAACATCATGATGCAGTTACTTATTCCTTTTTTCATTAGTGAGCATATACGAAACATAATGCAGATAGATCGATCAATAAGATCAAAGCTATGTTGTTAGAGAAAAAACTTTTCATTATTTTCTAACAAATACATGAAAACATTTAAACCTGCTAACGATCAATTCTTTTGTACCCTCCCTTAAGTTGTTAATGTTGGTGTCATTTGTTTCGAAATCACCAAAACCCAATCAAAAAATCATCTTGGTGCATTTATTTCAATTTGATTTGAGTAGTATGTTTAAGTCCATGAAACAACAAACAACACCAAAGTAATAAGTGATGGTAACCTGATCACAAGCAGGGGACTTGACACTGTTGCCAAATTGCATTGGCTATTGCCAACTGCATAATTTCTGCAGTTTCTTTATGAATACCTTAGCTTCTTCAATATATTGGTCCCTGCTTCCCTACCATGTAGAAATTCATCATATATTTCCCCATTTGTTTTTCAGTGTGTCAAACTTGATCGGCTTGCACATTATCTAGATTTTGATATTGCTTCACCCTCCATGGCATGTTAACAAGCAATGCGAGGATTTGCTTCCATCAGAGTTTGTTCAGGTATGCCCAATCAACTCTCTTTACTTGGTTGATCCATGCAAGTGATGCAACACACACACATATTCAAGTATTGTTGGATGTGTCTGACCTGGATGGCCTAGGTGCATTCCAGTAGGAGTAACTGATGTAACTATGGCCTTTGTATTGTATAGTTAGCTTTTGCTGCTTATTTGTTTTCAGAAACTGGTGGAAGAATCACACTGAACTGTTTGGAGATTTAAATCTTCCCAGAATTTCTTGGTAATACTGAGCAGTAAATGTCGACTAAGCTGCACAGGAAAGGCCCAAAGCCAATGTGGATTCAGCTCTGGATAGAGTACGTGTGGGTGAAGTCTCTCCTTTTGTTAGATTGAAACCTGCTGTTTTTTTTATTGATAGGAATTCTTTGCCAATGATTTATAATCAGTTCATGGAGAATGATAATACATTGGTTAAATGGAAAATGATGATACATTGATTAAAGTTGAGTTATTAGCTGTATTGGGAGTATGTCTCCTCCTTCATTGTGGACACTTTTTGTAGTTATTAACTTTGAAATCTAACCAAGTTACCAGTTTTTTTAACATGTAAAACAAATAAACAATATATAATATACAATCTAAATTCAGGACCATTAAATCGAATGATATCGATCATATTTCCGCAGCATCGCGCGGGTACACTAACTAGTGTAATTAATAATTTAACAAAATAGCAACTAGCTAGTTACAACACACAATTGGATGACATGGATTTATTAGATCGTCTAAATCTTTTTTTTTTTTTTTTGTGAAATGCAATTAAAGTAATTTATTAAATAAAAAGATAGTACTAACCGGGGAGGGGGACATGAAGCCAAGATCCCTTAGAAGAAATAACAAAACGAAAAGACAACCAAAACATAAGCATGATTAAGCAGAGCCGATTGAATCAAAGATCAAGATGCACAACAGGCTTCCGATTGCTGGTAGAATAAGGGTCTCGTGAATCTCTTTTAGACTTCAATTTTTTATTTTGAGATTTATTAGATCGTCTGAATCTTGTTCTCTCATCTCTTCTTGGAGAAAATGCCAAAGGTCAGATTCGAAACTTCGTTCGGCAACATTGACACATGTTTTGGTCATTGAGGCCATATCTTGAACCCATAAGTTTGTAGAGACATGTTCTGCTGGTACAATTTTCCACTCATCAAGTCCATGTACCGGAGGTAATGATATGTTTATATTACTATTCTTTGAGGTTGCTGCTTTGTCACTGGGAATATGTAAACTTTTTGTGAATGTTCGTGGCCGAGGTCTTATTATAGTGGTCCTTGTTATTTGTCGAGGTTTATCTTTTGCGATGTTCAAATTCATATTTCTCCTTCGCCGAGCACTCCAATAGTTTTTCACATCATTTGAGGTTCTTCCTGGAAGTCGGCCAGCAATCAATGACCACCTTTATATACATATTAGAGAGAAAATTAGAAATATATGTTATTTGGGGTTGCATTACTTTTGCACATGGAAGAGGCATAAATAGTAAAGGCAAATGTAAACATAAAAATAGTTACGTCGGATCCATAATTTATAAGAAATGGCGGATACAATATGATTTTTGTTTTTTATTATTTCCACCTCTTACTCTACCCGCAATCGAACGCTCATTGTGCATTTTAGTTTTTGATTCAGTTTTCTATATGTTTCATCTTCCTTATGTTTTGGCCGATATTGCTTTTTGTTGTTTATTCTTAGGGATCTTGGCCTTATGTCCCTCTTAGATGCTATCTTTTTTTGTTTAATATATATATTTTTTATTTTCCAAAAAAAAAAAAAAAAAAACTCAACCACTTGATATTAAATTCTAGGGTGAGTAACCACCTGGTGTGGTAAAGTTCATCGAGCGGTCTAGCATTCGAATCTCAACTCCAACTAGTTTGTGGCCAGCAGGTTTGACAGGCCTTCGAGTTCGTGCGCCTACAATGGAGGATTAGCCTAGCTTTGCTGGGATACCCTTGTGGACCTTGGTCTGAATACTAATTGCTTGAGTGTGCTATTAACTTCCTAACGTAACCGAGGTGACTTACTACCCTATCCCTAATAATAAAAAGGGCTAAATATTGTTTACTCCCTGAACTTTCACGGAAAAAACAATTTAGTCCCTCACGTTTTAATTTGACACGTTTACTCCTTGTTCTTTCAATTTTACACCCAATAGGTCCATTCCATTACTCTCCATCCAAATGCTCCGTTAACTCCACATTTTTAAGCATAAAATTACTATAATAGCCCTGACTTTCTCATTCTTTAATTTTTTTTTTATTCTCTCTTTTATTCTTCTGTTCGGCACTAATTCTTTATCTACCATATCGAACCCCACACCCGACATTACTAATCCTTCTTCCAGCCATGGCATCGCTAAATCACTCTCAGCCGCCGACTCCTTAAGCCAACCCCGGCAACGATCAAACTCATCCTCCCCCTCCTCCCTAGAATCCAAATCCAAGCACGAAATCCACTCGTAATTCAACCCAAAAATCAACCCCCTCATCACCTTGTAAAACCCAGTATCAGATTATCAGTCTTTGATAAAAACTCATTGAAATCCCACAAGACCAACGTTTATGCATTTTAAGTCATTTCCCCCTCTCTGGTGTTACACTTCACCTCCAAAACACGACCTTTTCACTCTCCCCTAGAGGTGGCAAACGGGCCTAGTCGTGCTTCGTGCCGTGCTTGGGCCGGCCCATTTATTATCGTGCCGGGCTCGTGCCGGCCCATTTACTTAAACATTAAGCCCGACCCGACCCATGGCCCGAGCAAATATCATGCCGGGTCGTGCTCGTGCCGGGTCAATAACGGGCCGTGCTCGTGCCTACCCACTATAAAGCACGATTTTAAAATCTTAATTTGAACAAATAAAAATTAATTTTATTTAACTATTTAGAAAATTAAAATAAATTAAGTTCTACAACGTTTTTCTTAATCTTAGCTTTTTAAGATTAGATTTCTAATAATTTTTTATATTTCACTATAAGAAAGAAAGAAAGAAAAAACTCAAAATATATTGTTTTTAGTATATTATTGTGAGATTAATCTTTATTAATATAATGAAGATTTAGTATCTATTATTCTTTCCTTCATTCTATAGTTGTATTATTATGAGATTAGTTTTTATTAATAAACATATATTTAATATTTAGAAAATATACTTATGTCAAAACAAGGATATAATGTTTTGTTTCATTATTTTGACAATATAAAAGAAAGCATTGGTGGAATTGTCATGAGATTTGAAATAAAAAGATCACATATTCAAATCTCATCATTGTAGTTTTTTAATTTTTTTTTTTTTAAATGAAATTTTGTGTTTGTAACGGGCCGGCCCACAATATGTCGTGCTCGGGCCGGGCCGGGCCGGGCCAATGGGCCAATATTCTTAGGCCCAGCCCAACCCGTTATTCTAACGTGCTCGGGTCGTGCCGGGCCCGTGCCGTGCTCGTGCTTAGTGGCCCGTTTGCCACCTCTACTCTCCCCCTCTTACTCTTAACCCAAATTCCCTATTTCCTATTCCCATTCCCATTCTCAACTACCAAATCCTCCCACAACTCCTCCCCATTTCTCTTCTTAACCAGTTTCGACTCTCCCACTTCCGAGAACCAGTGAATTCACCGAATCCTTCCTTGTGCCAACACGAACTTCAAATCATCCTATGATCAATACGCATACTCAGGTAATCGAATACCAAATATTCATATACACAATATCATCCAAAGCCTCCAAGGAAGAACCTAACTAACCTTGATGCCAAACAACATCAGAACAGATGAAGTTGTCCCTTTGACGAAGAACACAGTAGCTGGGAAAAATTCTCCCTTTGCTCACTTCTCCTCAAATTCACCAATCTTGTAACTGAAATGCAGCCATCATCATTTCTCACTCTAGAAATCAAAATTCAAGTTAGAATTGGCCGGAGAATAGACAAAACCATCATTGAACACAGTGGCCACGACGGTGGCCGTGTTCACCCAAAATGCAATTTCTCCAAAGCATAATTGACTTCAAAAACTGATTATAGCCCGACGTAGAGTACGGCGAGAAGATTGTTTTCATACCTCATGCATCCAAAACCGCCGCTGAAGTCGTCGGAAAAGGCATCGGAAAATCGAGAGCTTCTCTCATTCGATTTAACTCCTTCTTTCGTCCTTTGGAGAAACCAAATTCAATAAGCTATAGGAGGTTGAGGACTTGGCTATAGCCACGAGGTAGTTGATCGCGACGTGGGTTAGGGTTTCGAGGGCAGAGATCTAAGCGATGGCGGTGGAGAACTCCAACGGGGTTGGGTTTTCCGGTATGGGAATGATTACTGGTTTTGGGGTTTTGATTTCGGAGGCACGATGGTGGTGGAAGAGAGGGTTCTTGTGATGAAAAGTGAGGCAATTTGGTCTGATGTCGAAGAGAAGAAAAAAAAGAAAGAATAAAAACAATTAAAAAAAAAATTAAAGAATGAGAAAGTCAGGGCTATTATGGTAATTTTATTCTTAAAAATGTGGAGTTAACAGAGCATTTGGATGGAGAGTAACGGAATGGACCTATTAGGTGTAAAATTGAAAGAACAAGGAGTAAACGTATCAAATTAAAAGGCGAGGGACTGAACTGTTTTTTCCGTGAAAGTTCAGGGAGTAAACAGTATTTAGCCCTAGTATTTACAGATAAAGTGTAAAATTATTTTTTACAGATATTTCTTCACTTTATTAGGGATATATCCTAAATTCTTCACTTTATCGGAGATATATCACAAATATCGTAGACCAGCGAGCGGCTTTCAACCACCTAGAGTGTTTTTTTTGTTTTTATAAACCTATTATAACTTGTGGTGTATAGGTTGAAGACCAAAAAAAAAAAAACGAACAAAAAAAATACTCTTTAAAAAAAAAACGAAGAAACAGAAAAAAAAAATAACTAAAAAACAGAAAAAATAATAATAATTTATTTTATTTTATTTTTATTTTTTTATGTTGAAATGACCATTTTAGCCCTCAACGGTAAGACTTAATGTCCAATTTGGACGGAATAGGAGAAATTGGACACGGCTGATTGAAATTGGAAAGTTTAGGGGGTAAAAAGTCAAAATTAAAAGTAGAAGGAGTGAAATGATGACACCCCCAAACCTCAGGGGGTAAACTGTAATTAACCCTATAAAAAAATTCAAGAACATCTTTGATTACTTATTTGTCTCAAAAAAGAAAATCTTTGATTACTTAGTAACTGAGTGTATGCTTACTAATAACTAGTCTTCTATGAGTCAAACTTACGACCTTCTACTCACGAATGGGAGATATATACTAAGTGTTTATATCTTTGGTCATTTGAAAGTTATTATACAAATTAGGGGAAATTCTAGTGTACTTGTGGGTATCTCATACCCACATTTACAAAAGTGACAACAAATTTGTTGTCAGAGTGGTAATGTTGAGTCCTATTTTGTGTAATCTTAGTTCTAATAATAGTAATTACACCTCTTACGACATTGTTACAAGCTTTTGAACAAATTCGTTGTCAATGTTGTAATTTTTGTTTAACTATATGTAAATAGTGTAAATGAATATGGTAACTTTTGTTCTCAATGTTGTAATTTTGGTTTAAATAATTGTAATATTTTGTTCAAATAGTTGTACATGAATGTATGAGATACCCACAAGTACCATAGCTTGTCTCACAAATTAGATAGTATATCATGGTATTAACTAGTGTTTAGCATTTTTGTTTTGATTTGTCTCATATTTGATGCCTTAAAATGTCCAAAAACTAAAAGTTATTGGTAGATGGTACATTAGTTTATTGTCAAACAAGAAAAATTTTCATCCATTTCATCTGATAAGTAAATTAACAGAAATTTTTCTTTTCGTGTTTGAAAGGGCAGAAAGGATTTTTTTGTTTTTTTTTTTTTTGACCTTATTGGCCCGGAACTTAATTAGTAAGTTATAGAGAAATCGATCAGTAGGATGTAGTCCTTGCCTGTTTCCTAAAAGCTTGTAAAGCCTAATCATTAGATCTACTTCATCATCTTCAAATTCTCCTCTCTTGATGGTTGGCTTCAGGTAATTCAACCACCTCATTCTACAGCTCTTTCTGCATCTCTTTAAGCCTGCAAGTATGTACGTACATTGCAAACAATAAAACAAATAACCTTATACTTGACATCAGCAACATATCATTTTTCTAATTCTGGCTAGAAACATGCATGAACCAAAATTAGTAAATACAAAGTACATATATAATACACACACACACACGGAGATATATTGGGTAACGAATTGTAAGCTGTAGAATGCAACTCTCAGATAGATCAAGAGATGATATTTATATATTACTAACCTGCTTGGAGAGGAATCTTGTGCCATCTTCCTTCTCCATGTTTTTCAATGCACTTCCTGAGAAGATGATCTTCCTCTTTGGTCCATGCACCTTTTCTCAACTCCATATCAGTATTCAGCAATAAATTACTGATATGATAGTCAGAAGCATGCACACACAACTTAAGCCCCAAAAAAAAGCCCCCTGGACGTTTGAATATATATAGTTGGTCTCAAAGAGAACGTCTTCAAATGGCGGTTTGCAAATAATCGAACCACTGCATCCATTAAAAGGACTAAAGGAGTCATATATGTACACTTCTTTTCAACAGAACCTACTGTACAATAAGCTAGTCCGTCAACGTACTGCATGTCTCGGCTAACTGAGTACTCATTAAAATGAGTACCTGTCATCATTATTGAAACCACTTGTCTTGTGTTTTTGTCAACAATAAATGATGGTAGTAATTAGGGCTGCCACTTGCTTACCGACCGAATATCAACCGATGTTTTAAGTTTGATAAACTGACTTTTTAGTAACCAAGACAGATAAAACTGAAATAAAAAATTACCGAAAAAGTTAGTTTGGTTTTGGTAAATACCGAATCTACCGATTATCTAAATATTTAGCTTTATATACTATGGTTTTCAATACACATACATGTATATGACAAAATAAACATAAAATTATTTATAATAATATGAACATTACTACATATACTACATTAGTAGTACATGTATTATAAGTAACCTAGTCAAAGATGGTTAAATAACCTGTTTTATTGAAAATGGTTAAAATTTGATGTCATATATACAAAAGAAAGCTATAATTAGGAGATGAATGCATAGTTTACGACTATAAAATTGAAGACTTAGTTTTGGTCATTCTAATTTTTACTACAAAGAATTAATTGTTTTAAAGTTGGTAATATCGAAAACTGAAATATTGTTGGTGACGAAAAATTCTGTAGAGGAGTTTGACTCACCAATGAATGCGGACTAGAGCGGGAGCTGACTGAGAATGATCGAGAAGCTTCCTTCAAGCGTTGACTCGAAGTTTGACCGTCGGCTCGAGAAAGATTTGGGGGGGGGGGGGGGGGGGGGGGGGTTCTCGTGGGGATGGAAGCTTCAAGATTTGGCGCAGTTCTCGTTTGATTTTAAACTTTGTCATGGGCGAGATTCATCAGCGGAAGTGTGAAATCAAAATGGCATGAGAAGGGTTTAGTTTTTGCAACCCATGATGGGCAACGGCCGAGAGATGAAGTGGCATTTTCACCAAGATTGAGGGTGCTCGATGGCGACTGGTTTTGGGTCTTGACATGATATGAGATATAAAGACAGTTTGAAATTTGATTGCACCACAATTGGTGACTTGATAATTAAAGATTAATTAGTTTAAATTATGTGTTCTTGAGATATATTGTCATTTGTATGTCATTGAATAAATGAGTTAACCAATCTTAATGAACGGTGCTTTGTTGCATCTAATATTGTTATTGTTATTTCATATTTCGATGTAGTTTCTACATCTATAAGTTGTAATATTTCTTATTATTATTATCAATAAAGTGGTTCACTATTACTCTAAAAAAAAAAAAAATTAACGATGCTTTGTTGTTAATTTTTATTATTGCTTGACCGTTAAATTTTGAATTCAAGCCTAGAAAATTGATGTATTTTTTATTATGATAAATAATAAAACTATTAAATTAGAAAAGAAAAAGAAAAAATAAAGAGCAATTGCAAATTTAGAAAGGGAAAACGACCTTTTCAAAAAGAAACGGAAAGCGACGGAACTAAACTCTCAAGGCCCCCTCTGTAAAAATTAACTCTGAGATGGACATTTGCACGTTCATCGATCACACTCTTGCCATAAATATCAGAAATCTTTTCATTTGTTTGGGGTATCCAAGTATGGCCTATGGGTCGGTATTAAGAGCTAGAAAATTATCGATAAGAAGGATCATGCCTTTAGAAGATACCTATTAAGTATTAACTTATCATGCGTGATGCTTGCTTTTATGGTTTCTTGGACTCTTTCAGGTTTGCTGATTCTGCGGTTAAGTCTGGATCTAGCCAAATTTAGGTTCAAACCAATTCCAGTTTTGAAAGCTGATGTTCTCTTCAATTTCTATAAGCTTCTGGTAATTTCTTTTCAGAAATAGTACGTATTTGTTCATCTAATTAAAACCAGCTGGCTGGTCCATCCTTCAAATTTAGATCTAGCTAGGCTATTTCTTTTCAGAAATAGTATGTATTTGTTCATCTAATTAAAACCAGCTAGCTGGTCCATCTTTCAAATTTAGATCTAGCTAGGCAGCCTGGGTTCATCCCTTCCATCAGTCGATGACTCAAACAATAAAAGTTTGATTTTGATCAAATTGGACTACTGAAATATTGATTAATTGGAAACTTTAACCATTGAATAGACGTCATTTACACTTAAATGCGTGGTCCCAAAACAGATCGAGCGGCCTGCAACTCTTAACCTAACAAAATCTAGGATAGATCCTACTTTCTTGTATATATGTGTGTCTTCAATCATGTATGGACCTAAGGTTAGCTCAAACATTCAACTATTCTGATTGAAGTTCTGCTGTAGTGCATACATGTAAAAAAAAGAAAAGAAAAAAAAAAAAAAAAAAAAAACTCAGATTGGTAACCATGAACCACCAAGAGAGGTCTCTGCAATTGTTTCCCACGTACTTTTTCTTTGTTTTTGTCTTTTCCTTTCTATTTCAATATATAAAGTTACCATTTTATCCTTCATATATTAGCTAATAAATTTTTAGAATTTAATTAAAGCTCCAGACAAAATAATAATAATAATAATAAACCTAGGTTTCTAGTGTCCACAGACAGGTTTCTGGTGTCCACAAATGACCATGCATGTTCTTCTGAGTTTTGACAAGTTGTTGTCCAGCGGCTAGTTATTGACAAGTTATTCTCTGCAAACTGAGTACCTGCATGTGCTGTTACCAAAAACCAACGACTCAATTACTCAAGCTTGTTTTTTCTTTTTTTTTCTATGCCAAAACCTTGGGAACAACAACTCTATAACTTCAGACCCCACAAAAAAAAAAAAAAAAAAACAAACAAACAAACAAACTCTATAACCAAAAATTCTAATATGGACCAAGGTCCAGGTGGACCACGGTTAAATCCGGCAAGTGAAGAACACGCGCGGTTTTCAGGCGAGTGAATAAGCAAGCTGACGGCGTGGGACCCACTGATCTGCAACAGTTGATTTGTTGACTGTTCCCCGACTTCGTCCTCGACGGGGTTCCTTCCGTCCTCCATTAAATCCGAAACCACCTGCACAACGAAGACCACCGACGCGCAGGAGATTACAACCAAGGTTTTAAATATCGGTATTTTCATATCTATCGGTACTTTGAAAAAGGGAGATATCGGATATATCGGGGATACAGTGTACGAAAATATCGTTTTTGAAAATAGTCAATTTATTAGAAATTTAGAACTACATATAAATACATATGAATGTCAACTTCATCTACATCCAAAAAAAGACTCTAGGCAGTTGAAAAGCCGCTCGCTGGTCTACGAAAATGCAATAATCAGACAAAGACATATGACCCATATAGTGCGAATTGTAGTGATGAACATGATAGTTATAGATCTCTTTAGAGTTGCCGACTGTTTCCCCAATAAGGGGATAATAAGGATGAACTCAACTAGATGACTGATCGTCTGATCATATACTTCTCCATATTGATTATATTTATAAGCATCATAACCAAATTGATTGTTGCCTTCATGAGATTCATTTGAGATCCCACTGCGCTCTGTGCCTAAACTGATAGAGTCAAAACTTAAGGCAATTGAAGAAACATCAGATGGGGTACTTTGATCATCAGTTGCACCTCTAGTCCTCCTCCCATATCGGGTCTTCTCTTGAGCACCATGACCAGCTGTTCTCACTCCGTGGTCTTCATCTTGGGTGGCATGATCAAAATTACCTTCACAGGTAAATTGGAATCCTCCATCAACAGAAGATTGTCCATATTCATATCTTTCACCTCCACCACCTGTTCCGCTTCCACCCTTTCCACCATCATCAGAACTATCTGGAATTGCTGTACCACCCCACGCATCATCACTATCTGAATTATCTTCTGGGTTTTTAACAACTTCTTCAGATAAGACTCTCTCTACGTTGATTCCAGCATTAGTTGCAGTTTCTACAACTTGTGGAAGAGGTCTTCCAGCTTCATCATCGAGGTGTGCAGGCATAATCCAGTCATGAAGTTGATCAATGCCATTATCAAGCGGCTCGCTTGCAACATGAAGTAGATCTATATAGTTGTTTTCATTGACCACATTATTCTTTGCCTGTTTATCTCGCAGCCGCAGCTTCATGTTGTAGTAGCAGTATACAAGCTTTTCCAACTTCTGATATGCCAAACGGTTCCTTTGTTTGGTATGAATAATAGCAAATGTACTCCAATTTCTCTCACACGCAGAAGAAGAAGTCGTTTGTGCCAAAATACGCATTGCAATTTTCTGCATGTTTGGTGCAGAATACCTACATTGTGTCCACCAATCAGCTGTAAAGCTACTACAATGAGTTACTGCTATAATAGATCAACATTTTCTATTAAAGAAATTATATGTGTGTGTATGTGTGTGTTTTAATGTATACATATACGGATATACCACAAACCTGTATTTCTGGTTTCTCTTGTTTTTCTTGCTATGGTTGACCCAAATGATTCATTTGCATCTCTAAAGCATACAATCTGCATTAACCATTTGAAAATTAGTCATTTCTAATCCCAAAATTTTTTAAGGTTGTCATCAATAAGAAGTTACCTCATCCACAAATGTATCCGCAATTTCTCCATTTATATTAAATTGTTCGACAACTGTTGCCAGAGAGTTTGTGAAACGTGGGCTATAACCAACATCATGTCGATAATGAAAATTTGGGTTTAAGAAATGTGCTACAAACAAGAAACCAAAAAGTTATATAATATAGATCTAACTAAGTAATTATCAAGATACAAATGTATTTCGAGATAGAGAAATAATACCTGCTGCATGCAATGGTTGACTTAATGTGTTATCCCATCGATCATTGATGATTTTAAGCACCCATTTCTTTCCTCTCATCTGTGATATTTGTTGTTTCACTCTTTCAAACATATCATATAATATGGGCATGGTTGGCTGAATTTCTGTGTCAACAATTCGAAGAATCTCATACAATTGCTTATAAATTTTATGGACTGCTTCCATGCCATCCCAAAATGTCCCATCGAGGACTCTTTTTTCTATCCTTTTGCCATCTCTGGTCCTGCTCGCTGCATTCTCATTCCATGCGCTACTTGTAAACAATTTTCTCAAATCAGATTTCTTCTTCAAAATATTGTCGATGGCAATGTGATTTATCGCAAATCGAGTTTTACCCGGTCGAATCAAATCTCCCTTCGTGATGCTCCTCATTTCAGCCAGTACCCAACCATGATTGTAGATGTAGTTAGTTACACTTTGAGCCCATTTGACAACAGTGGAAACAGTCTCTTGCTTCCCGATATCTTCAAATATCAAATCGATGCAGTGGGCAGCACACGGGATCCAGAATAGCGGATATTTTTTCCTCACCTAGATTCGCCTTGAGGGGATTTTCTACTCACCTTGAGGGGATTTCTCCTCACTCAAATTTGCCTTTAGGAAATCTCTCTTCACACAGATTTTCATTTAGAGAATTACTGAGTTTTTTATTTTATTTTTACCTCAAATTTTACAGATATTTCTTCACTTTATCGGGATATATCACAAATATCTAATATATCAGGGATATTTGACGATGTCGGAGAAATTTCGCAGAAATAGTGACAGATAAGATATTTACCCCCCTGGATATATCGGTCCGTCGAAAAAATGAGATATCGGGGGATATATCGGAAATATCGCAGAGATTTAAAACCTTGATTACAACCGATCCACCACCCAACCGGAGCCCCATTAGGGCGAACCCTTCATCGATTCCATAGTCAGCGATTTCAACAAGCCAACCCCGAAACCCCCGATGGCCTTCAACGAGAACTGGTCTGTCACCGTGAACCTCATTTGCGACGGCGGCGCTCTCGCTCCACAAGCACCACCCCAAAATCGTAGCTTGCAACGTCGACGTTGGCGGTGGTGCTGTTGTAGACGGCGAAGTTCTGGGCAGATGGAGGCGACGTCCAGATATATACTAGAACGCGTACCCCCGCTTTGCTGCGGGAATATAGTTGTTCAAGAAACGATAGAAGAATAATCAAACCCATCAAACAAAATTAGAAACACATGAAGAAGTTTGCCAAAAAATTCAACCAAACTTCAGTTGGAAATGTTGTTCTTTGTATACAAATAACAGAAGTGTCTAGTAATCTCTTGAGGAATTAGGTGTCTTGTTGGTCCTGTGGCTTGGGCCAGAAGGTGGGATTTTAGGACGCTTTGACATGAGCATAATCCTGAGAAGCTGCTTCCACCTTGATGGTGCTACAAATCTAACAGCAGCATTCTGTTCTTCACAGTTGGTGCATTCTTCTGTAAAGCGTCTAGGCTTTGTGTTATGTGATCATTTGGAGCCACCAGGCAAGTTCTAGTTGTTGATGTTATGGCTGCCAAAACTGAGAGAAATCAAAACTTTGATGGTATATAGTGAGGACGGTAGGACACCATAAATCGAAGTTGTATGTGTACAGTAGCATGCATTATGAACATGTGGTTATACTGAAATAAAGCATCACATATATTTGGGAGGGATCAAACCACAAATGAAATTTCATCTCCTTTCCAATAATTTTTTTTACCTTGACTTCCTCTGATGTAAACACTGGCCTGTAAAGTAATAGAGTTTTCCCAAATGTAATCTTCAGAAACTTGATGAACACTGTTTGGAAGCTGCAACAAATTCAATCAGTTCATGATGAACACAATTATTTGATGCTTATAATCATATGAAATGTTACAGAACAGAGCTATTGGAATTGAGGAAAAAGGAATATAAACTTACCAAGTAAACCAGAACAAAAATGAGGGTTTTTTTACTACTTTATGTTTCAAGTAAAACATACCAATTACTTGTGCTGCTTAAACTTAACATTGCAATGATCAGCATAGGCTTTGTACCTCTCAAGTTAATGTTCGCTCCAAAGTAGAAGTACTTCTATTTAGCCCTAACCTCTCAAGTTCGGCTTCAAACATTTTGCCTCTATTTTACTCATCGACTCTGAACTCGT